>NC_138772.1:166920996-167203496 GCF_965119305.1 Pelophylax lessonae | reverse complement strand
CTCATAAATAGAGCTTTTTTTTTTGGTGGTTTTTGATCAATCACCTCTGCGGTTTTTTATTTTTTGTGCTATAAACAAAAAAAGACTGACCAGTTTTGAAAAAAAAAATAACAACTATATTTTATACTTTCTGCTATAGAACATATCTAATAAAAAAAAATTAAAAATCGAATTTCTTTATCAATTTAGGCCAATATGTATTCTGCTACATTTTTTGGGCAAAAAAAAAATAAATCCCAATAAATATTGATTGGTTTGCGCAATCAATATTTATATTTATATCAATATATATCAATGGACTTTTTATTTTTTTACTAGTAATGGCGGCGATCAGCGATTTTTAGCAGGACTGCAACATTTCAGAGGACAAATCGGACACCTAACTGACACTTGCACTGTCACTGTACTAATGACACTGGCAGGGAAGGTGTTAACATCAGGGGCTATCAAAGGGTTAAATGTGTTCCCCGAGAGTGCTTTCTTACTGTGTAGGGGATGGTTTAACTGTAGGAAGACAGAGATCTGTGTTCCTGCTTAGCAGAAACACAAGATATCTGTCTTCCTTGCTAGCAGAATGGCGATCTGCCTTGTTTACATAGGCAGACCCCCGTTCTGCCTCTCTTGGAAAGATCATCGGTTTCCCGGCGGACATCAGGTCTGGCTGACCTGCTGAATGACTCCCGCTGTGTCCAATCACAACGGGAGCAGGGCTCTTGCTATTTGTGTTGAAGCAATGGTCTTTATGCAGTGGTTTGTTACGCCCCCTGCTGAGGCCTATAGATCTTTAATCCGCAAAGGTCATGCTCCCTATGGATTGAAGAGCTATAACTCTAACTTACCATAGGATGAGTTGAACCTCTGCAGAGAAACCGCTGCTTCTGCATTGAGAGATAAAACCCTTCTCTACAGCTTGCTGGAAGAGGATGGGCTTTTCTACTCAGACTGTGGCTGCTTTCTAATGAAAACAAACTGTAAAACTTTGCATGCCTTTTATTTGATGCATCTAGACTCTGTAGAAAATCTTTAGCTGATTTCAATTGAAAATTGGATTTTAGTAATTAGATAAAAGATATGTATAGGCAGTTTGCTTACAGTATCATTTAACCCCATGGAAGGTGCACATTCTAGCAATTTCCAGGCTTTTTAAAGAATTTGACCCAGAAAAAGTTTTTGAAGAATGCTGTAACACTACAGGACTGTGCGCTTTAGGTGCTGTTTTAAGTACAGCAAACGCACCCTAAGTACAGATGTATAAAAGGTCCCTGATAGAATACAGTCTCTAATTTGTTACTAACATCTTTGAAAAAGAATGACCTAATTGCACTATTGGAACATGCTTGGTGTCTATTCAAATGTCACTCTGTATGTCACGCATTCCATTCCTTACTATGGTTTCTAATATCCATGGCAACAAAAAATAGAACAATGCAGTCATTTTCACTTAGTAAAGCGGTGTTTTGACTACCTGCCTCTTCTACAAGTATAAATCCTTTCAGACTTTCTGAAGGCATATATAATTAAACAGTACAAATGTATATTATGTGGAAGGGTTTTCAATTCATGATACTTGCTGTACAGTACTTAAACCCTTTGTTTCTATCCATGTTTTATGCTATAGCATTTATGTTGTAGATGTGATAACAGGTAACTTGTACAAGCTGAAACAGTTAAAGAATCACAGCAGCATCATTTACTTATTGAGTCACCGTACATAAGCAAATGGATCTTTGGTCAGCCAAGTAGTGATTTGCTCTTGCTGTGTTTTGCTGAGAATTGTTAGAGCTTAAAACACACCTATAATTTTGTTTGAAAAAATACCGTGACGGAGAATGGTAGGAAAAGTAGATATTACGTTTTCTTCTTCCTCTAAGGAGATTTCAGTGTATTTTGGAAGGTTCATACATAGGAAATATTCTAGTTCTTGGTTCCCTACATTTAGTTTGCCTGTTAGCAACAGTAGAATATCAGGCTGAGGGATAATTAGGGATGACTAGCATAGCCTCTGTTCAACTTCTGATAATACCAATTGGGTTCTCAGAAGAGATCACAAACTGTTAAAGAAGTGACAATGAGGTCCTACGCAATCAAACCTTTTAGCCGCCATTTTAGCCTACTTATATAAAAGGGCTGGAGCTTGCTGATTTGGGGGCTTATTTGGGGAAAGAGCCAGATTACATCATCACCTTCCAACATACAACAGAATTCAGAACAGGAAAAAAGGGAAATTACTACTTTTCTTACATGTATAATTAGATCATATTGCCAGGTTTATAACAATATCGCTGGTTTCTAGTAGAGGGGCGAATGACAGAACAAAGCCAAGTTTACAGTTTATTCCAAAAATGAAAATCCTTTGGAAAACAACAAATAACACAACTTATCAAACATTATACTGCAATGTTCTAGTATTATGTCAATGGTCTATATGGAATGAGCTATCATCCTATTTGAAATCCCCCACAATAGGTTTACATAATTATTCAAAACAGTTAATACATTGTGATGATAAACAAATAGTTAATAGCCATAGTCAGTGATACCATGCAAATACTTGACTAAAAGTTGCAACTCTGGACATCTTATAGGGTGGATGACCTCACACATCCTGCTCTTCTTTGTCATGGTATTACATTTTATGTTTTATGCTGAGCGAGTTGAAACTTGAAGTTGCGTTTTGCAAGGGAATTTTCCCCAGGGCTCAGAGAAAACTCAGTGAAACTCTGCTGACCTCCATCATCCAATTATGTGCAAGCAAAGATGCATTATTTTTTGTTTATTTTCCTTGCACAAGATTGGGTATTCTTTGCAAAGTGAAGCTTCACCATAAGACACGAAGGAATGCTCTCAAAAAGAGCTGGGATTTTTCAGGTGCATTAACTTACACCACAACGTCACATAAAATTCATACAGTTTATTGAATTAATGTTACAAATATTAAGGAAAGCACAGAATAAAGTTTAAAATGTTTGATTATTTTGAAATCAATATTTACAATATCGTTATCTACAATTGATTGTCCTGGTGTAGTAATCTCAACATGTTTCACCAATTTATAGGCTTCTTCAAAAGAAGAAAAAAGGTCAGTGAGGGGCCACGGCAGACAGCATATATGGGTCTGGAGATTCAAGACAGCAATACAGCAATTTATGTGATTGCTTGCCTGAAATCAATCCTGCGGTTCCCACGTGAGACCGTTGGCTGCTAAATCCTGTGTTCCCATAGCTGAGTGTTTCTGAAGGGCGAATTAAGTCAACACTTATCCTGAATATCCTTTTTGCGGCCATTCCCTTCCCGAGTTTGGGTGTTTTCTCCTGACTCGTGACTGATTTTTTTGTTGAAAAAAATCCCGTTCTGATCTTTTGGATTGGTTCCCTTCATATTTACAGTGAGTTGGTGGGGTAGCAAATATCTTTAAATCGGCAAAACATACGGGATTGCTACACGAGGACAACCAATTGTAGCTAATAATGTTGTAGACATTGAATCCAAAATAAACAAACATTTTTAACTTTATTCTATAACTTCTTTAATGTTTTTAACATGAATTCAATAAACTGTGTGAATTTTATGTGACATTGTGGTGTCAGGTAATGGCACCTGAAAAATACCAGCTATTTTTGAGTGCATTCTTTCATGTCTTGTAATATATATATATATATATATATATATATATATATATATATATATATATATATATATATATATATATATATGGGATGCAGTGCCTAAGAGATTTCCTCTGAACAATCAGTTCCTTTGAAGCTTCACAATATTCACTAAACTCTGAGACAGCTTTCCTAGCAAAGTGCTACTTCCCTTGCAAAGTGAACAGCCTAGTTCTATGAGGAAGGCATAAAGCCGAAACAGGTCAGCATTTGTCATGTTGTCACCGCTATCCATGTTGGAATCAAGAACTTTACTTGGAAGAAGCCTTTTCGTGTGCCGGCTTTATTCATATAACATTTGGTTTGGACGTTCAGCCTGAACACCGACACTTAGCTCTTTATCTTCCCACAGTGCGGTGGCACTAGGGTGAGTTATTGTCTATTGAACAGCCTAGTTGCCTTTAGAAAATCAACCTCATAGAGTGCTATATTGTGGGAAAGCAGGGGGACTATCATTTGTTGAATTATACCAGAAGTAGCAGGTGGCCTGAAGACAAATGTTGATGCTCAAAGTGAAGATAAGCAATGTCTGTTTAAAGTCTTTCCTGCAAAAGGAACCTTAAATTTGCCTGGTATAGGTCAAGTTTAGGTTTCATTTTGTGTTTATAGCACCCCCCCCCAGTGAAGCTTGCTCCATAGTGATAGTGTTGTAAGTGCTTTCCTATTATTAGATCCCCAACATAATTTTAGTAGAGTTATTTGGGATGGAGGTGTTGGACTTGGTTCTTAAATGGTGGAAAACACGTGAGGCCCTCAAACCGTAAATTCAATTGAAAATAAAGAGCTATAAGTCTCCTGGTTCAGTCAAAAAAATCCAACCAAACTGACCAAACTTTTGTCAGTCATGGGGACATGGGAGTACCATAGGGATGTGTTTTTGCAATCATTTGCATCTCATAAATAGCTGCTGTTTATATTGCTCTAGATTTCCATTGGTGAAAACCTAGTGTATATGAATAGCATTCTGCTGATCAAGAAGCCCCTACACTTCATATACAGAGTTTTGAGTTTTCACTTTTCATGCAACATATGCAATGCAAGAATTCCTATCTAACCATGCTGATAGCCTTATGATTCATATTTTTATATACTAGATATATAGTTTGTCATATATATATATATATATATATATATATATTTGATACTACTGTGAGAAGTTAATAATACTTTATATTTATAAATCTTTTTGTTTTCAGCTAAGACTAGGGTGAGAATGTATGGAATATTTAGATTTAACACTGTGATTGTAGAAGCAGAAAATGAGCTAAGTGATAAGTTGTCATGTGAATTAACATAAAACAATAGCTGCACTCTATTAATATGATGGGTGGTGTGTATGCGAGGAAAGGTGACAAGTTATAAGTAAAGAAGAATATCTTTCATCACCATTGTCTTTTTCAAGTCTTGAGGTTGCCATAGCAACTACTAGGCTCCTTCCTTCCTGCCTATAACATATATTAGAGGATACACCAAGCAGATGAAGATAAATGAGGCTTACATCCCTTAACAGACGCATACCCACTACCGACTACATATAGCAATTAACATAAATTACTGACTGTTAGTCTGCAGGGAAGTTAATTAATGGGTCCCATAATCTGCGTTTACTGTGCTGCAGAGCTAGCCCGTGCCATAATAATGATAAAGGTTTAATCTTGCTCAGTGCTGCACATGACAGGTATTCTGATGAAAATTGTTTTCTCTTTACATAGTTTGTTTTTTATAATGCCATTGTGTTCCCTGCTGTGAATTAAACCAAGGGATGCTGCTATTTATGTTTGACAGCTGACAGTGAATTATATGCCACACTCTTAGAATTCATGTGAGGTTTATAGAAATTAAACTGCTAATTAATTAGTCCAAATTAAATCTTGTGTTGTCACATAGCGGTGCCAACATGCTTGTTTTTGCCCAAATAATAATAGGCTTGATCATACCAGATGCATGGTCATCCATTTTGTTACACTTTGTTTAAATAGCATGGATGTGAAAAAATGTATAGTCTAAGGCTAGGTTCACATCTCCGCATTTTGTGTGGGTGTGCTTGCGTGAGCACAGCAGCCCATTCACATGTACCAGCGGGGGATGCAGGGAAAATATCTGGGGCCTAAAACACCCCAGCAGGGCAGCTTCACAGAACCACATGGTGCCGCAGCACCATACAGTTTTGCACACCCAAAAACACATTGCGTTTTCTGTGATGTGGGGGTGCTATTAGGAATTAATGGCACCATCACAACCTCTGTTAAAGAGCAGGGCATTTTTGCTGCTGGTGCCTGCGAGTGTGGGAAGGGGTGTAATTTACACCCCGTACCACAACCACATATGTGTAAACCTAAGATAAAGAGGTCCTGCTTGCTGCATTTTTAAAAGCTTGACCCAATTGACTATTATATTTCAGATGCACTATGCTATGGCATGTTCTGGGTCATGCAAATGCTAATAGGAATAAATACCGTTTCTTGAAGCTCATAACCGGGTTTGGGAATTGTAGGATATTCTGGAAGCCAGGGCTGGCCCTACCATGAGTCTCACTGGGTCCATTGGACCCAGGCAGCACTTGGAGAGGGGCAGCAAATTGACTCCCAAGATTTATTTTTCCAGCAGTTTTGTGTGTCATCAGTTTGCGACACATTATGGGCAGCATTTTCCCATCTCATACTGCCGCTCGTAGTGACAACTGAGGAGCATGAGGAGGCAGAGCGTCTACTCTGGGGAAAGTCCCTTGCATCATCGTGTTGTATGCAATAACGTCAAACATCAGCGCACCCCATCTCACGCAGGGCAGGCTGGATCTTCTAGGGCGGTGGGCGCTGCAGACACAGGAGTGACAGGAGGACTTAGGACAGACAGTGGGTGTTTGGTGGACTGGTCCAGTGGTGAGTTATGGAAGAAGATAACTGTATATATAATATTTTAAAAATGTTATATTTATATAAAATAATGGATGTGGGGGCCTTTTGGTGGGCGTGACTTTTTTTGGGGGGGGGCAGCATTTCATTCTTGGACCCAGGCAGCACAACGTCGTGAGTCAGCCCTGCTGGAAGCGCCCTCAACCTGACATTCCCCTAACATAATGACGCTATGACTAGGTGGTTGCTGTGGATTTTGGTGGGATTCTGACACGGGTGGTTGCTTTTTATTGCCCTCTCTCCTCCCCCTATCTCACTCTTCTCCTTGCCTCTCAGTATCTCTCTCCCCCTTCCTTTTTATTATTATTTTTTTTTTCTTCTTTTCTTTTTTTCTGTGTTTCATATGGTGCAAATCTCTGACAGGTTGCGCATAACAGCGTAGCCAGGACCTTGTTGAAATACAATGGTTTTGAGCAGTAATCTTCAGGCTTGATCTTAACGAGTGATATGTGTTTTTTCTTCAGGATTTATTTTTTTTAACTGAGCTTATGCGTTGTATGCCTTGTACGCTGGCACCTTTTTCGCTTTTGTCAAACGAATTGCCTATTATTTCTTTGTTTTTATTTCTGAAAATTAATACAATTGTTAGTTTTCAAAAGGAATAAATTCAGTTATATATTCAGGTAAAAAAGGCTAGACAGTTTAAGGGAAAATAATATCGATTTAAACTTCCTTTTGAAAAAAAAAAAAAAAATATATATATATATATATATATATATATATATATATATATTTATAATTTATCATTCGTAGTAAACTCTTACATCATCTCAAGTTTTTTTTTTTTTTTTTTTATATGGTGCTAGACCTTTTGCAGACCTTTTTCATGTCATAGGATACCCCACAGAGCCCTGCATTCAAAACAAAACTATTCTTTAGCTGAGAATACTCCAGATAGAATAAATACATGCCTAAATAAATGCTAAATGTACTACAGCATTTTATAGACAGAAATGCGAAAACACAATGATTTCTCTCAAATCTTTGCCTGAATACCCCACTTAGATTTAAAGTAGAACTATAAATAAAACTTTTCTTCATTTTGGGTACAGTAAGGGAGGATTATAAACTCTGTAAGGTTTCATCTTCTGCCATCTTTGTCCCATTGGGGAGATTTACCCTCACCTCTTGTCCCATAGCGAAAACAGGAAGGGAGGGGAAATCCATGAAAAATAGTGTAATTCCTTGGGGACCACCAGGTCACCAAGCCTAGTGTTCTCATTGGAAGATTTCCTCTCTCTTATGTTTTTGGTGACAACCCAAACTTTGGAATTTTCTTTTACTTTCACTTTCAATGATATTGGGGCGAATAGAGAAGGTGAAACTCCCTAACAGAGATATAGACAGTAATTAAAACCCGGTGTTCCAAACCATCTCCCCTCTATCCATCACTATAAAACTAGTTTTGCCTTTAGTTATACTTTAGGTTCTAATAGATATTTTTTTTAAACTTATTAAAGTAATTTTTTTTATTTTTTTAGATGCTTATTAGAAATAATGATGCACAACAGTGCTCTTGACAGGAACACTGCTAGATGATGATGAATAAGCTTTTATCCAACATTTTATTGCTGTATCTGCCAGGAGCAGGTTAACACATTGGGGTTGATTTACTAAGGGGCAAATAGACTGTGCACTTTGGAAAGTGCAGTTGCACTCTGCAAGTGCAGTTACTCAAGAGCTCAGTAAATGAGGTAAATCTTCACTTTGCAAAGAATACCAAATCACATGCAAGGAAAATAAAAATAAATAAATAAAAAAAAAAACAGCATTTTTTTCTTGCACATGATGGGATGATAGAAGTCAGCAGAGAATCTTCTCATTTTCTAAGCTCTTGAGCAACTGCCCTTTACAGTATATTTGCCCTTAGTAAATAAACCCCAATGTGTTAACCTGCTCCTGGCAGATACAACAATAAAATGAGCTTAACACTCAAAATTAGTTTTTTTTATGTTATATAAAAGCTCTGGTGTTTAACCTTTAGGGAGAAATGGCTTAAAATGATTCTGCCACAACCTCAAAGAAATCTTCAAAATGCCTGTGAAGGAAAAATGTTATTACTTGCCTGTCCTGCTATCTGCACTACTGACCTCCGATTTTTTTTAAGATCTACTGCTGCCAAAAAATATTCTGCATCTGATATACTTTCAGGTGTGTTGTATGCCTTGTCCCCTAATGCATGCTGCGTCATAATTACAGGACAGCGTAGTGGTGGAGATGCCAGTTGCAGAACAAGGCATCTGACATACCCGGAAGTGTGACAGATGCAGAACATTCTTCAATAACAATAGGTCCTTAAGAGAACAATGTATTCTCATTGGTGGCAGAACAGGTTAGTATTAAAAGTGTTCCTTTACAGGCATCGCTTTTAGAAAAAAAAAAATTAGATGGCGACAGTGTATCTTTTCTAGCTCAGTTTAGTTTTTGCTCTGAAAAAGTCTAACTTAATAAAGCCTGGAATGCCTGAACATTTTTATTACTTGTGAAAAGGACCCATAAAGTAGAACATTGCTTACTTTGTTTTACTGAACATTGTGAGACTCTCATAATGTTCATTAGAAGCTGCTGCAATCCAGATATAACCCACCTCATTTCTGGACTGGATGAAGTCCAGCTTCATCCAGCTCCTTCCTTTTCAGCCTTAGTTTTAGTGGGTCGCCCCTTTCTTTGATTGGATTTTAAATTTGTCAGTCACAGATACAACCCACCTAATTTCTGGGCTGGATGAAGTCCAGCTTCATCCAGCTCCTTCCTTTTCAGCCTTAGTTTTAGTGGGTCGCCCCTTTCTTTGATTGGATTTTAAATTTGTCAGTCACAAAGGTCCAATCATTTTTATTTGACATGTTAACAAGGGTGGGGGTAGGGTGGGAGTGAGAAAGCAAGGAAGGTAAGCATGCCATTAAGGAAGTCATACCCAAGCTCATCAAGCCCCCATAGTGTCACTACCATGAATACTTTACCCTATATTGCCACTGGTACAATGCTTTACCCTACATTGCCATTGTAATAAACTCATCATAGCTACTCTAATTCAGTTCAGTCATACACAAATTGCACCACAAGCCACAGTAATTATAGCCATCAATTCTGAATTCATTATAACCATGTGACTATATAATTGTACCCCTCAATGACACCTGAGCGCCAGACAAATGATTTCCATTAATAGCAGTGCTGTTATGTATGGCATCCTTAGGACTTGTCAACAATGTAGACAGAAATGAGGATTCCATCGCTAACCTCAAGTATTAGAAATACTTGTATACAATGCACATTTTTTTTTTCATAATTGTATATAAGGCACCTCTTTTTCATGCTTGACTTATTTATCTTTATTAAGAAAGAGTATGATGTATGGCCCTTTGAAATGGAATTTAGTCCAAGCATGTAGATATTACATCCGGCATCCTTTTGGTATCCACACAATGTAAAATGTCAGAGAATAGTTCTGAGTTGTAAAATTGTGCTCACAAATAGGCAAACATATCTAGAAAAGAAAGACGCATCTGCAGCTTTCTTTGCAGACCTCTAATTGCTTAATACAGTTACATTTTGATATGTTTTATGCAAATGTGGTAAATCCTATCACAGCAAATGTCATTGTGTGTAAAAATAAATTGGCTTGCCGTTTGCTTTCAGAGGCTGAAAGCAGATTGTATGTCTTTGCAGATTATATTATTTGATAGGATGTCATCTTCTCATACTATTCTACATATTTGAATAAACATGTTTTTTACTTTAATTGTATAGAGAATTTGTCTTGTTGGAAGACAACCTTCATTGATCAGGACCTAAAAAAATAGTTGTGTATAGCAGGGATCTCCCTTAATTGCTGGACACTCATGGTAATGCTTAGATGAGTGTGAGCCATTCCCACAATTTTAGTTGTTATCTGTGGGTGTATGTTACAGGAGCAGCGATGGTAAATTTAAATCTAGGGGAGCAAAAGCATGGCGGAATAGAAATTACTGATGGGTTAACTAATCTACTAAGGTTTTCTGAATTGTAGATGGGAAACATGGCACCCAAAGAAAACCCAGTTAACACTGTCAAACTCCATTCAGATAGTTTCATTGAAGAGGGTTACTCTAGGCATAGCTAGCAGCTGTCCCTTGTTAAAAGCTGGTCTCCAACTTTATTGTCCCTTTAAATAATTAATTTAGACTAAGCTGGTCCAAACCTACTATTTACTGCACTATCAGGTGCCCTTGCTGGGCTTACTGTATTAAAATGACTGTAATTTTCTGAAAACGCAATGCAATATGGCTACCTGGAGTTGTTCTGTACTCAGAATGTATACTGACCACACCCCAGTAACATAATTTCCTGCTTGTATGATCGGCTCACTGATTTTCCCAGAAGTCTGCCTAAAATACAAGTCAGATTTCAGGCATCCCCTGCAAAAAAAAGTTCATTTTTGGTGAGATACTTCCAATAGGAACACGTCTAAAGGGCCCTGCAGGCCCAGCAGATTTCCTCATCAGTGCTCTGCAGGTGCACAGCTGATTGATAATTATGAAACCACTCCCATTAGACCCACTCAGCACAGGGGAACAAACAGTGATTTCTTCAGAATAACAAAAGGTAGGAATCTGAAACAAAGTTTGTTAGAATCCTTGTAATGTACAGGGATCACCCAGAGGGGAATGTTTTTAACACAACAAAAGTGAAGTTACTCTTTACCTGTTTGGCTTATTTCATTAAAGTAGAACTGAAGTTCAAACTTTTTTTTTGTTTTAGGTAAAGTGGAGAAGGAGTAGAACACTTGTCAGGATTTTATTGCTGTCTATGTCCACATTCGGGAGGTTCACTCTCTCTTTTTTTTTCCTGGTGACTGTTATCACTGAAAGGAAAAGTAAATCCTAAATTTGGAGTGGTCACCAGAACAGTAATAAAGGGGTGTTAAAGGGGCTTGTTCTGGTAACCATAGTCATTACTGGGGAATTTTCTAAATTTGGAGGGATTTCCTCTCATTTCCTGTTGTGGTTTTGGAAAAGGAAGTGAGATAGTGATAGTGAAAAAAAAAAAAAAACTGGCAGGGGTTATAAACCACCCTTATTCTATCCAAAATGTAAAAAAAAAATTTGATTTCAGTTCTAGATAGGTAATTTGATACATGCCACTGGAATTCACAGGGCACTAACAAAAGAGTGTGATTAGTCCCTTGTAATGAAAGATTCAGAATTAAGGGACCAACATATAAGCAGTACATGGATTTGGCCTGAGATTGCTGCATGACCCCCTTTGCCTCTTTGATCCCGCACACTTTAGATACTTTGCATGCACAGTCAATCTAGATGACTATATCCAGTTTTTCATAAGTTACTGTTTGTCCTGGCTGATATTCAGTGTTTTGTAAGATTTGTCATTTATATTACTCAGTAAATTTCAAAGGAACAATCACTACAGTGAAATGAGTTCTCAGTTTCTAACAAAAAATTCCTTATATCTCTTAAATTGCACAATTTTTTATCTATTATACAGACTATGATACTCAAAGAATTGATTTCCCATTTTTGTGCTTTTATTGGACATAGAATACACCATTATCTGAAGCATAACCAATTATAACAAACTTCAGTTGGATGTTTCTGAAAGCTTTAAGGATTTAAATAGACAAAAGAAAGTTCAAAACAAGGAATGTATTTAGTTAAGGAGCTTAGTAAATGTATGCCCTTGCTGTGTGGTTGAACTGAAAAATGTTATTGTTTATGTATTTTCAGTAAGTGAGTGTGCTTCATATTCCAAATTAGGCTTTGTAAATGTACTCATTATTTATTACTAACAACAGTAACTACTCACTTTACAGGATGCCTTTCCCCTTATTGTAAGAAACTGGCTTTAAATATTTGTAAACCCAATCATTAAACACTTGTCGACCAGCCGCCGTTGTTTTATGGCGGCAGGTCGGCTCTATTACGCAAAACGGCGTACCTGTAGGTCGCTTTGTGTAACAGATAGTGGGGGCGCATGCGCTCGCTGCCAGAAGCGAGCACACATGCTGATTGGCCAGAGAGGAAGCCAATCAATGGGTCCAATGGATGCAATGTCCGCTGGACACCCACAATCGCTCCCCATGGAGACAGAAGGTAAAGAATATTGTTGTTTTTTTTTTCAGAATTGTCACTCTTTTTTTGTTTATAGCACAAAATATTAAAAAATGCAGAGGTGATCAAATACACCAAAAGAAAGCTCTAATTGTGGGAAAAAAAGGATATAAATTTTATTTAGGTACTGCATCGCACGTCAGTTAAAATAACACAGTGCCGTATTACAAAAAATGGCCTGGTCATTAAGGGGAGTAAAACCTTCTGGTCCTTAAGTGGTTAACCACTCTAATACAGGGCACTTTTACCCCCTTCCTGCCCAGGCCAATTTTCAGTGTTTAGCACTGTCACACTTTGAATGACAATTGCACGGTCATGCAACACTGTACCTAAACTAAATTATTATCATTATGTTTACACAACTAGAGCTTTATTTTGGTGGTATTTAATCACCACTGGCTTTTTTTAATTGTTTGTTAAATAAAGGAAAAAAGACGGAAATTTTTGAAAACAAAAGCTTTTTTTTGTTTCTGTTAGAAAAGTTTGCAAATGCATAATTGTTCTTCATACATTTTGGCCAAATTGTATTCTGCTACATTTCTTTGGTGAAAATAACCCAAATCAGTGTATATTATTTAGTCTGCAGGAAAATTATACCGTCCACAAACTATGGTATATATCTGAAAATTGATCATTTCTGATGTACTGATGGACTATATTATTTCTTGGGGCCGAAAAATGTCAGAACAGTACAAATTTCCCCCAAATGACCCCTTTCTGGAATGTAGACAGCCCAAGGTATTTAGTAAGAGGCGTGGCGATTTTTTTTGAAGATGTAACTTTTTGTCATCATTTTTTTGAAAAGGAAGAAATGAGAAAAAAAAGTTTTACATATTGTCATCAGTGCAGTACAGCATCGTCATATACCTGGTGTGGCGGTGATCAGGGACACTGACTGGTGACAGTACAGAAAAAAAAAAAAAATAATTTTTTTTCAATTTATTTTTATTTTTTAACAATTTTTTTTAACACACTTTGGTCAGAGCAATATAATGTTACCATAGTAACATTGTAGTACTCTGGGTAAGTAATCAGTATATATATATATATATATATATATATATATATTTTTTTTTTTTTTTTCATTTACTTATTTTTTACGCATTATATTTGCTTATAGCAATGATTTTCATTACTATAAGCAAGCATTTTACTGAATGAAATCGATTTATTCAATTTGTTTTATTGTGATTTGCTGTGATTGGCCACAGCCGATCACATGGCACAGATGGGCTGTGATTAGCCCAGTCTGTACCATGTAATCACTGTGACCATTTACAGCTAGCAACACAATTGTAAACAATGGATTACTTGAAAGGAAGCCATCCATTGTTTACAACTGTCATGTGACCTGCTGTGATTGGTTACAGCAGTCACATGGTATCAGCAGCAGGACAGTACAGTGATTAGTCATTTGCTGTGACCGACAGACACAGCCAGTGACAGATCACGCCACAGCATGGCTCCACGGGCGCATGCGAGACAAGCTCCGGGAGGTTGTCATATGATATAATGATGTAAGTGATTAAAATCTCATATAAGCTTTATCATGTTAGTGTAATCTAAAAATTCAATTTTAGAGTGGTATTAAACCCAAAAGCAAACATTCATTATATTGCAGCTTACCTTTTCTTAGATGTGATTTCTGCATTTATTTTTATTTTTTTAGGCTTTCTTTCTGCTATTTTCATTTAGTGATCCAGCCAGTATGTTTGTTGTTTTTCAAATAAATAAGCTCTGCAGCAGAATGTATCAGAGTCAGAGATAAGACAAACCATTTAATACTAGCTTACAATTGTCAACTTTTATTTACTGTATTTATGTAAAACCTTTAGCTCAAAAGGAAAAAAACTGTTTTCTGTAACAGCTTATAACGTATTAGCTGGAGTTTGGTTTCAAATTGTTCCGTGTATTTAAATCTACTGGTACATCATGGGACATAGCGCATCACTGATCTCAGTAAAGAGCCGATGACGAGGCTCTTTACCCATGTGATAAGCTGTGTCCAATCACAGCTGGTCAGATGTAAACAAGGAAATGCCAGTTATTGGCATTCCACTCCTCACACTGACAGCGGGTGAGGAGAGGCGAGCCGACCAGAGACATTTCCTCACAGGGGAGATCTGCACATATAGGGGCAAGCCATTGATCAGAATTTCAATCCATGTGTGGCCACTGTGGTTAAACAGAAGTCGATCTACCGATAAACTTGTGTTTAACCACGCTGTTGGAGTTTTCTTGCTCGATCAGCACCACAGGCGGTAAGCTGCAGCACTGATCTGTGTATTCTGATGGTGGGGGGAGTCTCCCCACTGTCAGAATTCAATGACACAGCGGGGAGGAATTCCCCTATCCACCTTAATTCTGTGAAAAGGGAAATCAAATGTGTTTTTTTGTTCACCCTGCTGGTTGAATGAAAAAAAAATGGCCCATTTATAACCAGTTTAGGTAGGAGAGATCTGTTGTAGCCTGTGTTTTTTTTTTTATATTGGTCTGTATTTTGCTGTAGACTTTGGACCTATCCTTTTAGCTCCCCCTACTTTTAAGTACAACTTGGCCACACCCACCATTTTGATCAACGCACTATGACCCGCCACCTACTCTGCTCTACTTCTCAGGAGTTTCAAATTTCAAAAATTCCCAAATATGACCACCAGGAAACCCAACCTAAGAAATGCCATGCAACCATCGCTGAAGTGCAGGCATTCAGACATCAAAAGAGATCAGCATCATTAGGATGTAACAACATACTGTATTAAAAAGAAAGGTGAAAACAAGTATTTTATAGAGAACAAAGAACATTTTATATGAAACATGGTGCTTGAGCAAACTAGTTGTAATTCAGCTACCGTTCACATCGGTTTTTAAATTTTAAAATTACAGCCTATTGCCGGCAATGGGAGCGTCCCAATCGGTGCGACACTGTTTTTGTGGACCCGCACCCATTTCCAAAAGTAGTTCCTACACTACTTTTTGCGACTTTGGGGGAGACTTCAATAGACATCTGTACATGAACCCACACAGATGTCTTTCAATTTGGCCCCGAAGTCAGACTGAAATGTGGCTTTGAAATCGTGCACGTTAATATGAAGTCACACGATTTCAAAGCCATGTTCAGTGTGAACAAGGGCTTAATTATGTTTACATCTTTTTTTTTTTTCTTTTGAAAATTCTTTTTATTGGAAGAATTATATTTGTGATAAAAAACATAGCCTTGAGGCATAACCATGTACATGACCTTTAACTCTAGACATGCTTCCTAGAGTAACACAAAGAAAACTCAACGTTACCATTGGACGCTACTTAGTTCCACATGTATCAGAGAAATAGATGTTACTGTGCTTCAGGAATATTGTTTTACCCGTCTCTTTTGTTTTTTTTTTTTCCTTCCCTTTACCTCCCCTCAATCCACCAATATATGATGTCTCTTACGTCTCGAAACTTTGTCATTACTTGTTTAATGTCTCAAACCCTAATACTGCATTTCAGTTTTAGGGTGAACCGTACTTTGACCCTGGAATGTTTAGAAGCCTATGGAAGCCGAGTTATTTGCCCATGGGTTTATATTCCTCTATCGTGGAATTTGAGTCTATCCATAATTGCCAGACCTTTTCATATTCATAGAGCAACCCCAAGATAAGTATATAGCTTTATATAGAGGTACTGCTGAACTGATAAGTTGCTTCCAGGTTTACATCTTCTTAATGATGTAACGGGAGAGGAACATTTAGGCAATAGTAATACTAAAGAAATGTGTGACAGGGAAGAAATTTAATATGATCCAGCTTTTGGACCCAAGAATAAGTAAGAAATTCGTATTTTTTAAGCAGAGAGGGTTAAGGCTACATTCACACTGACAATTTAATCAATAAGAACAACCCCTGCACATGCTGATACACAACATATACATGGGGAAATACTTCACCAGCCTATGGCGCTGTCCATGTGTCCACTTCCTATTGGATGTATGTCTTTTAGCCGATATGTCCTGGTCACTGCAGCTCCTCTCACACTCCACTGGGGGGGGGGGGGGGGGCGGATCAAAAGCAATTTCAATCTGTAATAGAGGGAAGCGCACGCAGACCTCGGGCAATATCGCTTTATTTTGGGACAAATTATACAGTAAAGTTAAAATGCACTCACATGATTTCTTCTTAGCAAACGCATATCGGCATATTCACAGGAGCTCCTCGCTCCTCCCGTCCCTCCAGATGGTGACACTCCGGTCTCCTCACCTGCGGCTCCCGCCGCTATGACCCCGCTCTCCCTACTTCCTGTATACGGCTCCACCGCCGGATTACTGCGTGTCAGTATCAGTGCGCCTGCGCACTATACCGCCGTCATCCACCGCTACACAGGAAAGCCTCAGCCGGAGCCGAAACCACAAGCAGTCGGGGGCTACGGGGTGGAGGGTCCAAGCACGGGTACACTGCCTCTACCACAGACAACACGTTTCGGAGGTGTAGCCTCCTTCTTCAGATCCCACCTACACTGACAATTTAGCCCGGTGAGAACTCTGAGGAATTCTCTGTATCACAGCAATCCAGTGATAACCACAGGTACCGTCTGGCTGTGCGGACATCCATGTATAGCTTCAGTCATCGGCAATCTGTACTAATAGTGAACAGGGCTGGCAGCCACAGCTAGCCACTCATAGCAGCAGGAATCAGAAGATTTGTGTTTCTGCAATTTCCACCAGGCAAAAGCGCCAGCGTGAATGTAGCATAAGTGTGCTAATTTAAAATTTGGGTACATGCACAATAGTAGTAATGATACTGAGCTATCATGTGCTGGCATTCACATCATCTGCAACACATTGAGGGGAATTTATCAAAACTGGAGCAGACAGAATCTGGAGCAGCCATAAAGAGCAACTAATCAGCTTCTATCTTTCACTTTCAAAACTTAAATGAAGAAGCTGATTGGTTGCCATGTACAGATCAATCCAGGCTTCTCTAGTTTTAATAAATGAAAAATGTATGAAATTGATTTCAGATTGCTGCAAATGGCTCATTTGTGAACAAGGAGTTAGTCTCAAACTATGTAGTGATTAAATATTCCCTGTGTAATATGGCCTTTAGTGAGGGATAAGGAAAATGGCCTAAAAGTAGATTCCTCCCTTTAATATTAAAGCAATAAATGTGTTTCTCATCCTGTCATTGGTGTAGGGGGTTATTAAATGTCATGAGAAGGGCTGAGGGAGGCACATGATGCTTCATCTAAACATGAATTCTAGATTTTTTCTAATTGTATCTAGAAGCCATATCCCCCAGACACAAAATGAAAGTGCATTCATCCATTATAAAGAAACTAGTTCTGATAATAGATTTTTTTTATCTTATCTTTCTACTTCATATATTTCATTATGCTGTCTCCAGCCTTCAGGGAGTAATAGTAGATGCCTCCTCCTATTATTTCTATAACCAAATGACTTTTTATCATTAAACTTCTCCTGTAGGAGCTTGCCTCTCCAATATTTCTGGATAATTCTTGTGATTTCTTATTAGGTCTACGCATTTGTCTGGCACTAGGAATTAGACTTTAAAGTGGTTGTAAAGAAGCTTTTTTATCTTAATGCATTTAATGCATTGAGATAAAAAGCCTTCTGCGTGTAGCAGCCCCCCCCCCCCCCAGTACTTACCTGAGCCCATCTCGACCCAGTGATGTTGAAGGAGTGTCTCGGCAGTCCAGGAGTCTCACTCCTCATTGGCTGAGATGGCAGCGCTGTGGCTCGGCTCAGGTGCCCTCATAGTAAGCTGCTTGCTGCGGGGGCACTCAACAGGAGGGAGGGGCCAGGAGAGCCGAAAAGGAGGATCTGGGCTGCTCTGTGCAAAACCACTACACAGAGCAGGTAAGTGTAAGATGTTTGTTATGTTTAACAAAAAAAAAAAAAAAACGAGACTTTAGTATTACTTCAAGACACAGATTACTCCTACACAAAGTTACAAAACAATAGGTAACTGCAATAAGCATGGCCCCATATCATTATAATAATCCTCCAGTTATCTGCTCTGTTTTTCTTAAATCTATTGATTTATACTCTAGGCTTGACAATAAGGCCTCCCTGCTGTCCTAAACTACAATGCAGATACCAATAATCCATGGCTAAAAGCAGGCTGAAGATATAAGGTGTTCTAATTCAGCAACTTTACTGAATATTATATTTGGAGATTAAATAATTTGGAGGAAATAGCTGAATTCTATGGCCCTGGGTGATTCTTCATGAGTATACAAATTGACTAAAATGTTTCAAGCATCCTACATAGGTTTGTTCAGTAAAAAGACATGCGGAAAAAAGTACACCTCTAACAATGTTGAAGCTTGGTTAGAATAGAGCAGTGTCCAAACTTGACAAGAAACTTATTAAGACTTTCCAGATGCCACACTCAAGCAAGCAACGCTAAACTTGTGTGTGTTTTTTTTTTTTTGTCTATAAAGTAGTTCAACCTGTTTACAGCATATATCATACACATAAAAATCCATCATGAAAGACGTCACAGTAGTTCCACATCCCCCCCATATGTATAGTAATACGAGTATACAGACCTCTGACAAGCCACCTGCTAACTGAGGACATATATACAGTATGTATTTGTGTAGTCTATACATCCACTATTATACCCATATATACAAAATGTTGTTGTCTTGGTATTATTCCATAGCAGATTAGGGATGGTGTTACTCAACGCATTTCACTGGAGTTTTTATAAGGAGTTCAGAGGCACTGAAAGTTGTCCATACACTGCCAGGGTTCCTCATATACATAAAGGGTAGATCAACTCTGTTACAGACTACTGCAACCCACCAAAAAAAAAATGAAACCTCAAAGAAACTGTTCAGGTTGGTCCTCCTGCATGTGATCTCAACCACAGAACATCCCCACACTCAAGCCCTACACCAAGAGTATAG
The DNA here is from genome assembly GCF_965119305.1 of Pelophylax lessonae. NCBI lineage: Eukaryota > Metazoa > Chordata > Amphibia > Anura > Ranidae > Pelophylax > Pelophylax lessonae. The sequence continues at coordinate 167,183,903 of NC_138772.1, read as the reverse complement.
CAGTGAATAACCCAGACTAGCATTTTGCTTTGCTCTGGCGTTTGCTACAGGGCTGGCATATTTAAAGTTTGACCCCAGTCCGAATCTTTTAATTTTAAATTTAAAGTCGAGAAGCATTAGAATGTCTGTCAATCTTGTATTTCTCACTGTGATGCCATTAGAATGTTTTTTTTTTTTAGACACAAAATAGAAAAAAGAGAGGTATTAACCCATAGGGGTCAATCAAATATGGGCTTTTAAATGGTGACTCCCAAATAATCACACATTATTACATATATAAAAAAGTCATATCAATATTTATTACAAAAATCTATTCAAAAATACATATACATCATAGCTGGGGCTGAGAAAAAGTCCTCAAACATAAAAAAGACATATATGGATACAGGGAAAACAGTATTATCCTGATACACATAGGTATCACCACTAAATAGTTGCTAACATGCTTCACGGTATATTAGAACTGCTTCTTCAAAGCAGTTAGTTTGTCCTCATCCAGCTTCACAGGTGTCCATTAGCTATGAAAAGAGAAGAAAAAAAGAAAAAAAAAAATTTCTATGTACCTTTTTTTTTTAGACACCTTTTACCCCTGTGATACCAAGGGATAAATTGGGGGGGGGGGGAGGAAGAAGGAGACAGAAATACTTGCCTCCCAGGAGTTGCAATCCTTTTGTACTCTATTTAAAAAAATTATTGAATTTTATTGCTGCCTGGGTACCCAATTGGAGACATTTCCATTCACTTCTTGGCCCTATGACACCATCACTGGAAAAAGCTAAAATAAATGAGGTGTGAGCTTAGTGTGCTGAGTGACAATAAAGTGTATCTATAACCAAAACTTTTTTTTTTTGTGTTAAACAGACTAGAGTAGATAGGACCCCCATCACGTTTTTATTACTGCCATTGTCCTTGCAGGGGAGATTCACTCTCTCTATGGGCCTTGCTGACTATTATCATCAAGACAGAAAGTGATAGGAAATCCAAAATTTTAGTTGTTATCAAATCAATAGGTTTGGGAGACCTGTTCTAGTGAAAACATGCCCCTCACTTTGAAGAGATTTCGTTCTACTTCCTGTTGGTCTCCTGGACAAGAGGTGAACTGAAATCTTTCAAATGTATTACAGCAATAAATAATTGATAGGGGTTTAATACTTCCATACTCTATCTAAACCTAAAAATCACCTAAAAAGTATGGGTTATACATACTGTACACTTGGATATTAAATTGTACTGCTGTGACTTCATGCAACCTGATAAGTTACAAATTACAGAGTTACATAGTTGGTAAGGTTGAATAAAGAACACACAGCCTAACTCGTTCACCAGACAGGAGATGCTGCTGTCAAAAGTTGCCTGCTTTATTACTTCATCCAGAATGCAGACACCTTAAGACAGGCAGTGTGTTACTGACAGATCACCATCTGAAACAAAGCCAACAAAAAAAAGCAAAAAAAGAAAACAAATGCAGCCACTGCATCTAAAGCCTAGTACACACTATGAGAAAAGCAGGTGACTGATTGTTCGATTTTCCACAAAAGTGCATATCATGACATAGTCGGAATGATAAAGGCTTTTACAAAAATGCTTGGCCTACAAAGGCAAACGTAGCTACATATTGGCGTAGTAGAATAGGAAGTGTAGGATTTTTCTATGCTTCTGAGCATGCTCATTTTTTCTTTTTGATTATTTACATACGAATGTTGTACACATTGAATGAAAATCGGACGTTGCGTTCACTTCCAATAAAAAATTTCCAGCCTGCATCCTCAGTTGTCCGAAAAGTTGGAATCGGCTGTCGAAAGCACTATACCAACGATCAGATAATCATAGTTAAATAGTCATAGTTAAACAGTTAAGGCCCGTACACACGATACGAAAATCTGAAATAAAATTTCGTCCGACGATTGATCTGTCAATTTTCTGATTGTTAGTATAGTGCTTTTGACAGCTGATTACAAATTTTCGGATGACAAAAACTGGATGTATAAAATTTTTATCGTACGTGAACACATTGTCCGATTTTTGTTTAATTAGCACAGTTTTCATCCGAAAAAAATCGTAAGAGCAAGACTACGCATGCTCAGAAACGAAAGAATACATACATAACAATTCAACACATTACATCACTTGCATACATAGTTACATAGTTTTTGAGGTTGAAAAAAGACATCCGTCCATCCAGTTCAATCCATCCAGTTCAACCTATGATGTGTGTGTGTGTGTGTGTGTGTGTTTGCTGTTAACCGTACATTGTATAGCCCTATATGTTGTGGTCTTTAAGGTGCCCATCTAATAGTTTTTTGAAACTATCGATGCTCCCTGCTGATACGACTGCTTGTGGAAGAGAATTCCACATCCTTACTGCTCTTACAGTGAAGAACCCCCTACGTATTTTAAGGTTAAACGCCTTTAAGGATAAACGCCTTTCCTCTAGTTTTAGTGAGTGGCCACGTGTCTTATTGTATTCCCTTTCTCTGAATAGTTTGTTCCTTATGCTAGGGTCGCCAGTACAGTATTTGTACATTGATATCATATGCCCCCTCAATCGTCTCTTCTCCAGAGAGAATAAGTTCAGTGCTTGTAGTCTTTCCTCATAGCTGATGTCCTCCATTCCCCTAATTATTTTTGTTGCCCTTCTCTGGACTTTCTCCAGTTCCAGCACATCCTTCCTGAGGACCGGTGCCCAGAACTGGACAGCATACTCCACACGTGGCCGGACCAGAGTCTTGTAGAGCAGGAGAATAATCTCTTTATTTCTGGAGTGAATCCCCTTTTTTATGCATCCCAGTATTGTGTTGGCTTTGCTTGCAGTGGCTTGGCATTGCATGCCACTGCCAATCCTGTTGTCTACCAGTACCCCCAGGTCCTTTTCCATCCTAGACTCACCCAGAGGTTCCACCCCCCCCCCCCCCAGTGAGTAGCTTGCTTTCTGGTTTCTGGCCCCCAAGTGCATTACTTTACATTTTTCAACATTAAACCTCATCTGCCATGTAGTTGCCCACCCCATTATTTTGTTCAGGTCTGCTTGTAAAGTTTCCACATCCTGCATAGAAGATATTGGCCTGCTTAGTTTAGTATCATCCGCAAATACTGAGATTGTACTACATATCCCTTCCTCTAGATCATTTATGAATAAATTAAACAGGATTGGCCCCAGGACAGAACCCTGGGGGACTGAAGTTGAATTCTGTCGTACGGGAATTTTTGTATGAAAGTAACCTCTTCACTTTCTATATGAGACTAGAATGCAACAAAAAAACGGACAAAAGATCGTCCGATAATCTGATCTTGTGTACGAGGCTTTAGTCTGATTGAAGAAAGACCATCCAATTCAACCAACGGAAGGGAAAAAAAATTATACAATCCCATATATACAATCTATACCCACAATTGAGCCAGAGGAAGGCAAAAAAAAAAAAACAGCAAAGCATGATCCAATTTACTCCAGCAGGGGAAAAAATTCCTGATCCCCGAAAGGCAATCCCTCGTGCAACTTTACCTAAAAATTTTATTATCAATCATTTTTTTTCTTCCAATCTTCTTATCGTGTGTACAGGCCTGTAGGGTTGATAAGCTGAAATATATTAAGTTTTTGCTTATGAGTTTAATACTGCTTTAAATAAAACAAAGGCATGTGGCCTGTGTGAATGAGGGCCCAAGATCACCAGGTTTTTTCTGTTCACTTATCAAACAGAACAAAAAAAAATGCTTCTTTTATATTTAATACAATAAAAATGCCTGAAGTCAGGACCGATTTTGAAGAGTGAAATAAGCCAGAAATCAATATATGTCAGGATATTACACAAGGTTATATCTAAGCAACACTGGCTGTTTCATAGTCAAACAGAGCAGGAAGGGTAGTACTATGGATCTTCATAGCCACGACTTAAATTATGGGTGCCATGGCTAGAACTAATAGTCTGAAGACACCCTAGCTAGCTGTACATTACAGCTGATTGCTAAGTCTTTACCTCCTCGTATCTGCTGCATTTTAGCAGCTGAAAACCAAAATGAAAGCAACATTTCAGAACTTGAGTTCACCTTTCAGGATGTTCTTAATACGACCTGTTTCTCTGTAATTAGTGACACCTGTAACATGAAAGGACAAAGTAAGGCAGGCCATAAATGGGTTGAATTCCAAACAAAGTTTCTTTTAAAAATTTGATGGTGCCACCATTGATTTCAGAATTATACCAACCAAGCCTTCAATTTCAGCTCATGTTGCTACAGAAAAGAATCTTCGTGGCCCGGAATCTTCTTTTCTTTCCAGGAATTTTCCTTTTTTTGCGCTCATGCACATTTCTTTTCGATTATATTTCTCACACCATTCTCCCATCAGTGATTAGAAATGCGATTTTTTTCCAAAAATTTTCAACAACCCCCAACGCTCAAATTCGATGGCCGCATGGAAATCGTCTGTTTCTGCAGCCCACTAATAGTGCGAAATTCAAAAGAAAATTCTTAGTTACGATTTTCGTAAGAAAAATTATTTTGGAATTTGACCCATATAATGACCTGCTTAAGGTAGACTGGAAATGTTATCTGGTTACTTTAGTATTTACTAGAAGGGCTGGTCTGTGTTTAGTTGTAGGCAGGTGTGGGCCTCAGTGGACCCATTCATCCCCAATTAGGCCCCTTTCACATGAGCGGTGCACCCGACAGGTTCTGTTTTGCTGATCTCCACTGAGCAGGTGAATGACAGTTCCATCTCCTCTGTGTGTGCAGAGATGGAGCTGTCAGAGCCGTGCTCTCCTCTATGGGAGATCGGATGAAAACAGACCGCCTGTCCGTTCTCATCCGATCTTATCTGATCAGATCCTCCAGATGGATGGAAAAAAGGGTTTCCATCCGTCTGGATTTCACAGATAGTATTGGAACGGATAGCAGCGGATGTCAGCGGAGATGTCTCCACCGACATCTGCTGCTCCATAGGGCTGCATGGAGCATCCGATCAGGTCCGCCTAAAAAACTGACAGGTGGACCGGATCGGAAAGCCTGCGTGAAAGGTGCCTTAGACTTGTTTTACTAAACAGCAAAACTTAGTGCAGCTTATATACATTCTGCTTGTACTGATAGTTGTATAGAGCTTCTATTGGTTTCTATAGAGAAAAAGCCTTGCTTTACCAGGCTCAGCAAAGAATGGTAACAAGACCTGGCAAAGTGTCGTTACATACACAAATACTATCTGTTTTTTGTCTGAGGACTTCACTGACAGTAAAGACAGATGTGACCTAAAGTAGTGTTGGCTGTGGGGAGATTGTATGAGGGGTGGCAGCAACAACCCCTCTGTGAAAATTGGGATATTTATTAGGTCACAATTTTTTAGTAAATGCATTTAAATGAGTTTCATCTGATTTCTGCATCATATATTTCCAGTTAGTATGTAATTTTGCTATCTCTATAATTTCTCACAAATTCTACCCTTGATTTCAACCATTTCATTAGTCGAATGCACTTGACAACAGCCACAAAATGTCAAGTATTTGTGAAAAAGTTTTAAACATTTTTCACCTCAGAACTGCAGTCACAGCTTTAGGAATAATTATAACTGCATAATTACAAATGACACCTTAAATGAAGTATGAATTACAATGAACCATTTTGCTTTTTACTGCAATTTTTCTCTGTTGTAACACTATACTGTCTATTATAACCCAGTGACATGTTTGCATCTTGCTTCCCATATAATATAATCCTATCCTGTGTATGTATGTTGGTCAGGTTTTGTTTTTTTGGGTGAGGCTTGGATAACTGTACAATATCTGGTGGACTCAAAGTAGAAAGGTGCTCTTACTTCCCATAGCAATGATCAAACTCACCATGGCAAAACTAAGTTGGGTTTGTATTGCAAAGATACCTCCCTTTAAAACATGCTTTGAGATTCATGTATTAAAGGCAAATAAGCTATTCACTTTGCAAAGGACTTTTCCCTTAGCTTAGTGAAATAGGTAATGCTCTGCTGACTTCCATCATCCAATCATGTGCAAGCAAAAATCTTTTTTTTTTTTGCTGACTTGTATGCATAGTGAATTTTCACCACATTCACTAAGCTAGGGTTAATTTCACTTGCAGCCTATTTGCCTTTATCCAATCAACCCCACGGGGTCCCCAATCTGCAAGCTACAACTGGTCTTAGATGTTAAAAGTAGCCATCGAGATAGAAATTTAGGGCTGCTGCTGAAAAGCACACGTTGCTAGGACTGTCACCCGATAACTGAATTCACTACTTGGTGATTACTTGACCTATTTTAGAACACACATGCTTGCTCCCAATAAATTACTCACTATAAGTGATGCAAGGATAACTATAGCAGCCCCAAACTATGTATGAAAAACAAGTCAACAGCAGGCATCATATTCATTTCTTGACTGATTCTTTTTAAAGACCCAAAACGAAGAAAACATTCTTCCAGTGGTAACTAGCTTTGTTTACTGGCCAAAAGTTCAATTTTAGGGAGGTAAATTACAAATGTAGATTGGGGCTTTATGCCGATTACTCACAACGCTGAAAACAATCATTCACAGATGTCCTTGTTCGAGTTTTATTACCTTTGCACTACAATAAATTTGAATTGAATTTGCAAGAGACAAACTTGTACTGTATCCAAATTTTGGGACAATTTGATATTAAAATGTAATTATAGCCAATACTTTTTTTTTTTTACTTGTGGAAATTGCGGGAAAGGAATAAAACCCCTATTAGTATTTTTTTTGCTAACTGTGTCCTTCACCCCTCACCCTGGTGATGTTGGAATTCTTCTTACTTCTGACATAGGTCCCTTACACACTTGGAGTCTGTCGGCGGACTCTGTTTTTCTCAGCGCTGATCCCCCGCTGAGCAGGCGGATGGCAGCTATGTGTCCACGCTGTGTGCGGAGGCAGAGCTGTCAGGTCTCCGATGTTCTCTATGGGGGAATCGGATGAGAACGGACTGCCTGTCTGTTCTTATCCGATCCCATCAGATCCGATCCACCAGACGGATGGAAAATAGGGTTTCCATCCGTCCGGATTTGACGGAAAGGATCGGATCGGATGTCAAAGGATATGTCTCCGCTGACATCCCATACCCCACAGAGATGCATGGGGCATCCGTTCAGATCCATCTGAAAAACTGACAGGCGGATCTGAATGGTCCACAAGTGTGAAAGGGGCCTTAGGCCTCATGCACATTGCAGCTCAAAGAAGCTGCTCCTACAGGTGTTTAAGCTGTTTTGAGCTTTTACTTTGATCTGCCTGTTAACTCTCCTCCATGTTAGCCTATCTGTCCAGGCGTTTTCATGAGTTTACAGGCATATGAGCTTACAGGCAGAAAAAAAAAAACCCTTTGGGGTTTTTATTCTTCCTGTAAACTCATATGGCTGTAAACCCCTGAAAACGCTTATAGTGTGAATGTACAGATAGGCTAACATAGAGGGGATTTAAAAAGCAGAGAAAAGTAAAAACTCAAAGCAGCTTAAACGCCTGTAGGAGCAGTTTCTTTGAGCTGTAGTGTGCATGAGACCTTACTATCTCAATCGCAATGACCCACAAGGACAAATAGAAGGTTGAATCTCCCTAGAGTGAAAGAAATCTTGACAGAGGGTCTATCCTTTTCAATACAAAACATTAAAAAATTCCTTTTACATACATTGTAAGTAAGTAATTGGAACTAGCATTCAATGCATTCAGTTTGATTAAGCTAAGCGGCTTACCCACCTCCAATTTTATATATACAGTATAGCTGTGTATACACATATAAATACAATATTCTTTATAAAGAATTTACTGTTAGAGGATACTAAAACACTGTTGATTATATTAAGTACAAACTTTGAAGTCCAGATAGTTTGTTTTTCTTATGAATTTGGAGAAGTCAATTACCTCTTCTCCTGGTGCAAGTATTACATACCGGTGGAAACAAAATCTACAAAACAGGATAAACAGGACTTTTTAGCTAACCAGATAAAACACTTTCAATTGTATATTTAACAGACCTAAACGGACCAATAATGAGAAGTTCATTGTTCGGGTATAGATACACTTCAACATAACAAAAGTCAGAAATGAGTGTTTAAGCTTGATCTGGATGTATACAGTCAGACCGGAAGACTATAAAACATATGTAATCCCTCCTCAATCTCATATGGACAAGCTTGCTTAAGAGAAGAATTGATTAGTCAGAATTTCTCAAGGAATTGTCATCCCCAGAGACAAGTCCTTACCCGAGCACCCCATCCCTTGCTTCCTAGACATAAACAGGCAACTTCATCCAATGCCAACATACATGTATGCACAATATTAAGTGGCTAGACCCTGTGGGGTTTATTTACTAAAGATGGAGAGTGCAAAATCAGGCTCACTTCTGCATAAAAACCAATCCACTTCCTAATTTTATTGCCAAAGCCTAATTGAACAAGCTGAGGTTAGAAGCTGATTGGCTACCATGCATAGTTGTACCAGATTCTGAGTGGACCTGTTTTAGTAAATCTACCCCACTATGTGTAGTTACCCTTCTTCACCTGTCTAGCATTATCAAACATTGTTTTAATATATTTTAATCTGATCTGCAGCTTTCACTAAAATACCTGATGATCCCATGCATCCCAAAACCCTTTAGCACACAGTATATAGGCAAAGGACATGCCCTTGCCACAGCCCCTGTTTCACAGACCACAAAGAACTGATATGTATGAAATGATTGACTAAAATTCACAATGCATTTTTTACATCTATAAGGTGTCCCAAAAATGTATACACAATGATTTTAAAGTCCTTTTTTGTACTATACAGTTCACTTTCAAATTTAAAAAAAAAATACATAAATGTACATTTTTATACTTGGCGCCTATTCTCAAACTAATGACCATTCTAGTCCAGGCATTGCTGATACTGCTAAACAATAGAATCACAGACATTGAGAATCATTTAGTTTGCTATTTGGGGCTCATTCTCTATCAATGGCTACTCTTAATTATTCAACGGTTGCCAGTATCTCAGAATCTACACATCATGGATGAACATTACATACATTTACATTTTTTTGGACACCCTGTATTTTTCCTTTATACTGGCTTTTCAAAATAATAAATGTAGTAATATGGAAGTTTAATAAAATGTTTAGTGCAGCATAATATATCTGGTAGTAAAATAGTACATTTTGTATAGAGATGTACACATTAGACCAAAAAGAAGTACAGCTGAGGCTGCATGAAGGACAAAAACAGGGACAGTCCCTCCAAATAAGGGACTTTTGGGAGCTATGGTGATCCTGTTATAATGGTCTTTTTTCAGTCACTTCATGTTATAGAGTAATTGTGCCCTGTTCTTACCTCCAAATTGTGCTCTTGTGTTCTCACCCTCTCACATGGGTTTCCAAAGGAGACCACAAGTGGCTATTTGAATGCCCAATATGTAAAAATGGTTCATTGTTGTCACCATCAAGAAACATGCCATGAGAAATACCACACAGCCCTTGCTGCAGCGCATGTATGTACAATACACGAGATGCGGTTGTAAAGAGGCTGCAGGACAGACAATGAAAGAATGAAAAAAATAGAATTTCTAAAAAAAAAAGTTATATGATGCTAATGTCTTTCATTTAGGGGTTTATTTCTACCTAAATATTACACTGTACATTCCAACTCACATTTCCCATTAGATCTGTGTGCTTTATTTTCAGTCAACTGGTATTCTATCTTTCTTTTCACCATAAAAAGCTTTTTTTTATATAAGGTACAATGCCATAACTGAGTATCAGGCAAACAAATACAAAGCTACTAGACCCAACCGTACAGTGCCAAGAGCAATAACCCTTCACATGACAGAAATAGTATAAAAGGCATTTTTAAAGCAGATTTTGCATACATTTCATAAGAAGTAAAGTGTGGAAACCATTAATCAAATCAACGACATTTTGAGTTCAAGATATTTGTACAGCACTAAAGGGAATAATAAATGGGGTAAAAATTAGATAACGTACTTTGACATACTAGGACCCCATTTTTAGAAACAATATTTGCTTATTTTCTTTAATTATCATGGTTTAAAAAATATATATATATATAAATGTGAAAACCGTGAAGCTTTAGTCAACGGCATTAGGAAAATCATCCCATAGTCTAATTACACCAGTAAATGAATTATTACATTATTCTTTAGTATACTTATTGGTTAATTAAGCAATTATTTACAACCATTTATTTCAGTATAAAGGAGAAATATGACCGTATATTGCATTATGTTTTCTATTTTACTTTACAATAGTCGCTATCTTCGCCTGTGCTGTTTATGAGACTTGTTTATCCCTGGACAGTCATTGATTTTGATTTTCTCATTTTCCCAGCACAGGAAGCTCTGTCTGAGTTTTCTGAGAAGCAGGAAATGAATGCATTAGAAATGAGACGAGCTGATGTGTGCTGAGCCCGATGACACTGCAGACATGAGGAAGAAGAGCCTCCATCTGGCATTATCATCCATGGTGGGTAACCAGAGTTCAGTACCTTCTGAATGAGGTCTAATAATTTTCTTTAGATATTTCATTATTTTTTTTATCTATTTTAAATAATCAGCTTTAGAATATGAAGATTCATTTTGGACTGTAAGATGTATTTTGTATGCTTAAAAATGTTTAATGCAGGATCAACATTAGACTATATAGTACAGTATATATGAATTGTGTGTGCATGTATAGGATATGCTTAGAACTGGAGCACTGCACAGAGTATACAGTATACTAGAATATATAAAATTGACCCCATTATTTACTCAACGTGTAAGTAAAGCTAAATCTTTATTCAGTCTTGGATATACAATGGGTGGGTTAAGATCTCTGTATGTTTTTACCTTCTGACTGTGTCCCTTTACTTGCTATACTAGGGACACAACAGGACATAGGAGATCTCTAAAATGTGAGTCTCTCTTAGACTGTTGTTAATAAAACCAAAATTTCCCATTGAAAGATTCCCCATAATCCTGCTTTTGCTGTGACAAGTTGAAAATGTCACTGAACAAAAGGGTAAATCTCCCTAGCAGGAACACAGTCAATAAAAACCCAAAGGAGGTTCTAATCCTGTCTATTACAACCCTAGAAGACACTATCCAATTTTAAAAATTGCTTTTTTAAATTTTAATTATTTACCAATTCTCCATAATATCATTCATTATTTTTAGGGAAAACTGTATAGCAACAGAACTAGCAAAGGCAACAACTACAACTAGGCTGACCAACTCATTATAATGTTTTAACCAGAAGGAACTTTGACTGCTCATAAATTTCATGTGCTGTGCATAAATGTTTATAGTAGGCGTTACAATTTATGTGGCCTCTAATAGTGCTCTGGTTCACATTTGCATTTGAGCCTAAATTATACATTGCCTGGCCAAAAAAAAAGTCGCCACATGAAATTAACTAAGCAACTAACTAAACTAAGCATGCAGTAACTATCCTATTGGATAGTTACTGCATGTGTCCAAAGAATGAGGTCAGCTGACTACCTAAATATACTGAATGACCAGGTTATTCCATCAATGGATTTTTTCTTCTTGATGGCACGGACAAATTTCAAGAGGACAATGCGAGGATTCATTGGGCTCAAATTGTGAAAATGTGATTCAGGGCCCATGAAACATCAATTTCACACATGGATTGGCCACCACAGAGTCCAGAACTTAATCCCATTGAGAATCTTTGGGATGTGCTGGAGAAGGCTTTGCGCAGTGGTCCGACTCTCCAATCATCAATACAAGATCTTGGTGAAAAATGAATGCAACACTGGACGGAAATAAATCTTGTGATATTGCAGAAGCTTATCAAAACAATGCCACAGCGAATGCGTGCCGTAATCAAAGCTAAAGGGGGTTAAACGTGTGTGACCTTTTTTTTTTTTGGTGGGACTTTTTTTTTTGGCCAGGCAGTGTATTTTTACAGGAACACTGCACCAATAGTTGCAAAGCTAACATGTAATAGTTATGGCAGGCTCAGTGCAGAATCTGCTATGCCTCCAATGTAGTGAATAAGAAGAATCCCATTAAAAGCCTTGTAATACATAGGAGATAATCACCAGTTCACTTTGCACTAGACAGTGTAAGAATGTATCATGTGCTCCAGCTCCTTTCTTGGCCAACTTTGTCCCTTCCTCTGGGATTTAACTACAGGATATTAGATCTGTACATGAACAATAGTTTCATTTTAGTCATTTTATTTGCCACCAGAAAGCTTTAGACAAAGGCTGTCTGGATACCAGATCTTACTCCTGACTGAGCAATTTTTTAAAGCCCCTCTCCAGTCCTAAACTCCATTCCTCTCAACCCCTCTCCTTAAACCCCCACCTGCAGTTAATTTTTCAAAATTCCCCTAAATGAGTACCTTAAAGTGGACCTTCAGAAAACAGCATCATTCTAATCCTCTCTGCTTCCTGTTAAACAATTGCACATCTTCTTTTCTTTTTGGAAAGCAAGTACCTTATTTTGCTGGTGCTCACTCCGGCTCCTTCATTCCTCACCTAGGCAAGGATTACATAGCCCTCGGCTGCCTGCAGCCTTCTGTGATACACATCACAGATCCTAAAAGGCTGAAGCCTGATAGTCTGTCAGTCTCATGCACTTAAGGGACCAGCTATAAGTAATCAGGAAGTGACCCCCGACTCCCGATTTCAAGATGGCAGCAGAAAAAAGCTGCAAAGACTTTGGGTGCAAGGAAGATAGCTCTGGACTTCATGGGCTGATAAGTATGTCATAAAAGATAAGTGTTGTGCTGTCAATGCCTAACACTGGGATAACATAGGCCACCTGAAGTCTTAGTCCCTTACCCATATGGTACCCTGATGCCAAGATGTTCTATTGTGACTGAATCTTCCACATCTGGGTTGCTAGAAACTCAATTCAATACCCAAGGCATTGGTTCCCCAACTCAGGTCCTCTAATGCACCTGGGGTCACAGAGATAATGTCTAGATCTGGACAAGTCTCAAATGGAACTCTGCCCTTTCCAGAAGATCTCTACCGCTGGGGCAGTAATAGCGAATGCATCTCTCACATTCAAAGTAGGTATCTGGACTAGCAGGCCTTGGTGAAGCAGAAGCAACTGGCTACAAAAGGAACTAAGGACAGGCAAGAATTGGGAAAAAATGGGTAACCCATGACAGGCATGCAACAAACATGGGGACGCAACAGTATTACACTCAACAGCTGATTAGTTCCTAGCTCTGGTATCAAAATTTGGCTGAGCAGCAGGCACAAGATCATCATGGTGATCATCAGAACTGCGCCTTTCAGATCTGGGAGCAACAGTGTCACCAGTAGGTGATCCAAGTCCTGACACAAGTCCTGACACATGGACTAAGCAATATTACATCACAAATTTAGATCACTGTTTTCTTGGAGATGTACATATACAACTTCACCTATTTTGCTTGTGCTGTTATAAATCCACTGCTTGCTGAAGCTACATTGTATTAGTAAGGCCTGCATTAGATTAGAGCTGCTACATCCCAATTTTCCTCTCTTGATTGACCCCATTCTTCTAAACAGCAGATATATAGACAAACAAGAAGGTCAAAAGGGAAGGAACTGAAACCCAGATCTGCAGCAAACCTGTTTATGCTAAAAAATAGATGATAAGATAAAACCTGTTCATTCGAAGGGATTGCATGAGGACTCGAGGGCATACAATGCGATTAGAGGAGAAGCGTTTTAACCTCAGGCAATGTGGGGGGTTCTTTACTGTTAGGGCTACAAGATTGTGGAATTCTCTACCACAAGAGGTGGTTTCTGCGGGTAGTATGGTGGCTTTCAAAAGACTCTTAGACTTACATCTCAAGGATCAGAACATTCAGGGCTATGTTAGATGATTACAGCCACACACACCTACACAGGTTGAACTGGATGGACTATTGTCTTTATTCAACCTCACCTACTATGTAACTATGTAACTATGTAACCTAAAAGCTGGGACACATAGCCAGATATTGCTGTCTTGCATCCTTTTCTATGATCTGCTAAAGATGATGATAATTATTTTTCTCTGAAGTGTGTAATTGTAGAGCTGAAGCTGACTTAGAATACAGGTCAACAATGTTATGACCCTTTCAAACTGGTGAGGAAATATAGGACCATGCTTCAACATGACATTCTTATGTTCAGTATCTCCTTGAAACATAAGTACAAACATTCGCTTTCAAGGTCCCCATTCTCCCTTATACTTATAAAACAACCAGGCATTGTCAAAAAAAATATGTGTCTGCGCTAAGCCAGGACATTGTTTCTGTGTCAAGCATTAGTCAGACTGCAGATTGTCAAACTATAAAATGGCAGATTGTTCTTTCTAGAACAGAATTTCACTTATTCTACTGTCATTATTGCTGCTAGATTGGGTTTAAGATATGCATCAATTTGTCATTACACTTCACATTTTCTGCCTGCAGTTACAAAAACAACATATGATATAAATTCTGTTTTCTTTAAAAAATCATATTTTTTCAACAATAGTATCACACAAACGATGCATTCATTTAGGTAAGTCATCTGCCTATTTTTATTATTGACAACTGAATATTCCATACTTCATCTCCGAGTGGACAAGGTTATTCAAGAATGTATTTTTCTACAAAGAACAGTTAATGTTAGGGTTTTTACACAAATAGTCTAGACATGGGCTTTTCAATGGCAAGTAGTCACAAAATGTGTTTCTTTTGAAAAAAGACTGTCATTTTTATATAATGCATTTAATAATGTGTTTCTAGTAAGTTCAAGTCTGGGGTATGAAAAGCAGTGAAGCTCTACATCTGTGAAGATCACAAATGATTTCTTTAATTTTGTTATATCCAATAAGGAGTACAGGTGCCCACAGCATTAGAAAACAATAAGTAATGAATATGTATAATTCACATATTAGTTTTCTAAGACCCCTATTGTGTTCAGTTTAAAGCGTATGCAAATCTTAAAAGAGCAGTTTGGTATTTAAATTTTTTTTTTTCAAAACATACTTACCTAGGAGGATCCAGCATCGGTCCCCTGCCGACTCTTCGAGTGATCAAATAACGCTGATCACTCAGTTCTTAGTGGTCCGTGAGCTGGTGACTATCAGCTGTCTGCTCTAACCACCCCCCCCACCTGCGAATGCTGGGCTGTGGAGGGTGCGGGAGCGACTGGCTCAGGCTCTCAGCGGCTTGCTCAGAGGCTGAGCCAGGTGCCGATCCACGCGTCTGGGTGGATACCAACCTGGGTGGAACCAGCATCTGGGTGGAACCAGCTCTGTGACATCAGCCAACAGCGGGCTTCAGAATGAACTGCACTCCTGTGAACCACAGGAGAAGTACAGCCAAACAAGATTTGGCTGTATGTCTCCTTTAGCAAAGAACTTTTGTTATATCTGTTCCGTAAGTGCAAGAAATGCCTTGTGATCCTAACAGAAATCTTATGAACTAATAGCATACTGTACACTTTGCCTCTACTAACTGATATCAGCATTGCTTATGGTGAACGCTAGGACAGGGAGGTGTTCTATAGTGTATACCAGGAACGAACAGCTTAGTGTGACAACACATGCTTCTCCATAGATAAAGTTCAGTAAGTAAGTGGACATTGTAAAAGTAATTGTGTTAATGGTAGGATCTTTAGGTGGGGGGGGGGGGGGAGCATGAAAAAAGAAAAAAAATGCAGCTGCCATATGTAAGGTCAGGAAAGTTGCAATATATGAATTTTGTTGATTTGGGCTTAGATACAAATTAACAATAGGACAACAACAATATATCTCCTATTCGTTTTTTCGTTTTTGGATTCTACAACTTCACGTAATACTTTACCTTTCTAGAGCATTTCGTAACTTTATTTAGGGGTATTTAATTGTGGCAGGAGTTACTTGCCTTTTGGTTTACCTTTTTCCTGCTCCTGCTCCTGCTCCTGCTACTGCCCCTAAACTAAATATTTTGTTGGGAATTAGGCATTAGCTACTGTTTTCTATGTTTGTCATTTAGTCCATAAACAAACAGGCACCAAGACAGAATCAAGAAATAAATACCAACAAGTGCCTTTAGGGCCCATTCACACATGTAGAAAAAACGCTTCATTTAGATGTGTACCCCGTATAGGTTTCTGTGCATTTAAATGCAGAGTTATAGTAATCAAAGAGCCCACACACACAGCTGCATCTACAGACTCATTCATACAGGCTGAAAAAATGCTGCGTTTAGATGCATACGGTGGATAGCTTTGTACGCATCTAAACACAGCACTATAGCAATCAATGAGCCCATACACACAGCTACATATGAAATGTGCGCTGCGTTTAGCTGAGCACAAAAAAAGTCAGACACAGCTACAGATTATATGCTAGTAGATCTGCAGATTTGACACATGTGTACATGTAAATACGCATATAAACATGTATAAACGTCTTTTTCTATATAAACTAAAAAATACTGCAAATTTTGAAAAAAAAAAAACATGTTTTTCTTGGTATCTGTTATACAAATTTGCAAATAAATAATCTTTCTTCATAAATTTAGGCCAAAATGTATTCTGCTACTTTTCTTTTGTAAAAAAAATAACCCAAATCAGGGTTTAATATTTAGTCTGTGTCAAAGTTAGGGTCTACAAACTATGGTATATATTTGAAAATCGATCAGACCTGATGTACTGACTGCCTATCTGATTTATTGAGGCCTTAAAATGCCAGGAAATATCCCCCAAATGACCCTTTTTTGGAAGTAGGCACTCCAAGGTATTTAGTAAGAGGCAAGTTGTAATTTCTTTTGTCACAATTTTTTAGAGAATGAAGAAATGAAATAGAATTTGTACTTTTTTTCCCTTTTCTTTTTTTACATACTGTCACCGGAGCAGTACAGTGTCATCATATGACTGGTGTGTGGTGGTGATCAGGGGCACTGACTGGTGATAGTATGTAAAAAAAAAAAAATTATATATTTTTTAAATGTTTTTAACATTATAGTTTCTTATGTTACAATTTTTTCTTTTATTATTACATTTTTTTATATACTGTGACCAGAGCAGTACAGTGTCACCTTAGTGACACTGTACTGCTCTGGGGAGGTAATCAGGATTTTTTTTTCTTTTACACTATGATTGCTTATTACAGTGATGGTCATTTTTATGAATGGCATCAATTCATGTGCCATTATGAACAATTGTGATAGCTATGATTGGCCTAAGCTATCACATGGTACAGGGGTGCTGTGATTGGCCCTGCCTGTAACATGTGATCACTGTGGCCAATCACATAGATCGCAATAGTACACTATGAATGGCTATGAATGAAAGCCCTTGTGGATTATTGACATATGTTTGCTGTAATTGGTAGAAGAGATCACATGGTACCAGGGCCAACCCAGTACAACGATGTGTCTTCTGCTGTGACACAGCAGGTTACCGATCGTACCATTGCATGGCCCTTAGGGTGCACAATGTTAGCACCTGGAGGACATCATGTGACTTCCATCAAGGATAATAGTGCTCCCACTCAGCGGTCCTTTTACAATAGGCTGGTTGAGAAGTGGCTAAAAAACAATGTCTCCAATGGCAAAAATGACAAGCAGAGGTTCTACATGCTAAAGTCATTTTCTTTTTCTTTTTTTTAACTGTATTTAGTTTTCAGAGAATTAATCTCTTTACATTTTTTTTAATTATTTTTATCATCAATATTTTTATTTTTTTACAATGTATGGTCATCCATGCCCTGTTGAAGTAGACACAAGTAAGGACAGCAATGCAACCTGGAAGCTACCATTTTAAAACAGACCTAACACCTTGTCTCAAAGACAAAATTGAAAAATAGGTTCCTTGCAAGATGCAACTTGGACACTGGCCTCACAGACATGATGACTACAAGACATGCCACCCTGTAGGTGAGAGTAGAGAAAGGGAGTTTCTAATGTTAAAAAACGGCCTTTTCTAAATCACAGATATAACAAGGTAAGAGTGTCTTGTTCAAATAGTGAGAGGCCAATGGTCTCTAATACAAGATAGAAAGGGCAGAAACATGACAAATCTAAATTAGAGTGGATTTTTTTTTTCACTGAAAGCAAGAATGCTAAATATTGCACAGACTTTGTCCTCAATACTTAAGCACTTTTTCTAAGCTGGATTTTAACAGGAGAAACACTAGTATGCTTTTAACCAAAAGAGCAACATTAGAGTATATTTATTTATCTGAAAAAGTCTATAAAATGTTGTAATGACTCTGTGCACAGTATTAAAGCTTTAACTGTACTAAGCCACATTTTGAATAGGAAAAACACTAGTATGCTTTTAATCAATAAATCAACCTTATAATATTTCTATTTAACTTAAAAAGCACTGCAGATTGTTGTAGTGACTTTGTGCATCGTTTTTAAGCACTTGTACTAGGCCACATTTTGAACAGGAGAGACACTGCAAACCCCCACAACCACTAGTCCAGGGTTGTGGGGAAGAGGCTCTTGTCCTTATCAACATGGGGACAAGGTGCTGTGCTAGGGGGTGCCCCCTTGCAGGGTTACCCCCAAGTTGTGGGCATGTGGCCTGGTATGGCTCAGGAGGGAAGGAGAGCCTAAGCTTGTCTCCTCATTCCTGACCTGCCCGGCATCAAGTTCAGATAAGAGTCTGATGTGGAGATTCTTAACCATGCAAGTGAATGGGGCCAGTGACAACACTGGCTGTAAAGGACTCGGCTGTGCCTGCACCCACCAGTGCCCTTAACCACTTGCCGACTGCCTAACGATGATTTACGTCGGCAGTCAGCCCTTCACAGGCAAAGTGACGTAGATCTACGTCGCTAGCCTGTGAGGGTCTAGGGAGCGAGCACGCGCCCCCGGAGGCACGCTCCCGCGTGGTCACGGACCCCCGCGCGTGTGATCGGCGGACCCGATGTCCACCGGTCACTCTGCGATCGCCGCTGCAGAGGGAGAAAGTCAGGCGGCTAGTGTAAACAAGCCGCCTGTCATTCTCCCCTGTGTAGAAACAATGATCACACGGTTCTACTATGTAGGACCTTTGATCATTGTTCCTACAGCCCAAGCCACAGCCCCTAGGGACACACACAGCCCCTCCCTCTCAAAAAAGTTAACCCCTTCACTGCCAGTGTAATTTTACAGTAACAGTGCATATGTATAGCACTGATTACTGTAGAAATGTCACTGGTAACCCAAAAAATGTCAAAAATGTCAGTCAAGGGTCCGATCTGTCCACCCCAATGTCGCAGTCCCGCAAAAAAAATTGCAGATCGCCACCATTACGCGTAAAAAAAAAACAACAACAAAAATTACAAAAATCTTTCCCTTTGTTAGTAAACGCGTTTAGTATAACTTTTGCGCAAACCAATCAAAATACGCTTTTTGCAATTTTTTTTTTACCAAACATATGGTAAAAAAAAAATTGGCCGAAAATGTTAAAAAAATTAGATTTTTACATTTTTTTTTGGGGAATTTCATATAAAAAAATGTGAAAAATATTGCTATTTTTGCAAAATTGACACACTTTTTTTGTTTATAGCGCATGATCAAAAAATCCACAGGTGATCAAATACCACCAAAAGAAAGCTCTGTTTGTGGGAAAAAAAGGATGTCAAATTGTTTTAGGTACAGCGTCGCACGACCGCGCAATTGTCCGTTAAAGTCACACAGTGCCGAAGCGCAAAATACCCCCTGGTCAGGAAGGGGGTAAAATCTTCCGGGGCTTAAGTGGTTAACATTCTTTGACAGCAGGAAGTTGTCATGTAAAATAGTGGTACTAATACTGCTATTATACATGATGTTTGGTTTGCGTTAAATGGGTAAAACCTTTGGTTGTTTTAGTCCAAACATCCGAACAGCCACCTGCCATCTACCTTTCCAGGTAGCTCTCCCTGCAAACATTCTGTAAACTGTACCTAACTACTTCAAATCTCATGCAACAATAACAAAGAGCTTCTGGGAATTCTTCTGGGAATCCTGGCTTTTAATGGGAGAGGGCTGACATAAAAGAGAACCTCCATGTTCACCCCTTCTAAGACCATCAAGTCAGAGGTCAGGAAGTGCATTGTTTTAACTGGTTACTATAGTTAATATGGTTACTATAGATAAAAACTAGTGTTAGTTTGCCATTTTATCAAATGGTGAATAACATAGGAAAAACCCAAAGTTCATTCTTACTCACTTCTGGGGTCCTCAAGCTGGGATTTAAGTCTCTAGCATCTCCCTAAAACAGACTTTTGGTTGTACTGATATTTTTAGGCTGCCAGTTTTCAATTTGTCAGTTATTTTTAGGACTTAATAATGTATAATATAATATAAATTGTATGGAAATAATTACAGGAGAAGTGTGGGAAGTAAGAAAATAAACACATCGCTCAGTTTTTCAGTCTGCTATGAGCGCAGAGCAGTTACTGCTAGTCACCACTCTGTGTTCTGGCCCTCCAGCGCTCACTGGAGCATAGGGCAGGAGAAAGGGTAGGAGAAAGGGTAGGAGCAGCTAATTCAGACTCTCAGAGGCACGCCAAGCGCATGAACCAGCTGTTGGTCAGGAATTTAGATAGATCCCAATGTCATTGTCAGGATGCTGTCGGCTGATTCAAAGTCACAGGAGCTCAAAAGTAAGTGCACTCCTGTCACCCACATGAGACATATGGCCAGACAAGCTTCAATAAACATTAGCCTTGTTGTCAAGTGTCTCTCATATAGTAGGACTTTATACCTGTATTAAAAATGTAGCAATGACTTCCAAAGCAGCTGCTGGATTTTATTGGGGCCTTCCTGGTGGTCATTTTCCCTGGAGCGGCACCCATATATTTAACTACCCATTGACAGTGACAAACAATCTTCTTTTTTGCTGTTTTTTTTTTTTTACCCAACAAGCAGGAGGCAGTATACAACCTTCTATGGTAAAAACACAATGCCATTTTTTTACAAATTCAGTTTCATCTGAGTATGCTGCCCACTATGTATTTATCATCTTAGTATCAATAACCTAAGAATTACTGACATCACTGAGATTACATTTTATCTGCCTCATGATACATTGTCACTAATACCCCATGATTTGAGTTGACAGCCCTAAATTCATTATGATACAGCCTATCAGTTCACAATAAATTTGTGATGTTTTTATGGCAAGAGATGCTATAGTGCCTCATGCATAAAACATCTAAAGTATACAAGTTGTTTAGTTGCTATGTGTCACAAGAATTGTTATGCAGAAGTTCTAATGAAGCTACTGCATGCCAATGAACAAAGAAACTGATGCTTTTAGTGCATATAGGTGACAGGTTCAAATTAGCAGCCACTGCTTTCAATATAATATTTAGTAATGCCTGCCATAAAGTTATTTATTGCACAGGTCAGACAAGGAAGACCCATCCTGATCGCACATATTCTGGTACATGGTGCATATCATTTTATAAATTTAGCAAATGTACATACAACACAATTTGTTCATATTCCTGCCAACATTTTTTCTCTTGTTTGCTTATTGATTTACATTATTAAGTTGTACATTTCGTCGGCAATGTCTTTGCAGATATCTCAAATCACCCATTAGGGCATAGTTAGCTGCTATATCAAAATACAGCAGTCCAGTTTAATGTTAGGTATTCAGTGGTTTATTCATAATGAGTTCCACAAAGCTGTACAAATGGAAAGATAACTGTATAATGGGAATTCTGTCCTTACTGCTAGACTGTGCTGGAGCCGATTACATTTTATGTGAAAATAGCAAACATCCTTTTAAGAGAGCATTTGAAGTTGGCATCGATCCTTTCTAAGTGCTGTGAAGCTGTCCATTAAAATTGGAGCTGTTGTAAAGATGAAATGATTTCACGCTTGCGTGTCTGCGGAACGTGGAACAGCATATATCATTCAAAAGTCTTTTTTTAGCATTGATGATGGTCACATTACCATAGTTAAAAATAGAAACCAAATTCCCGAGGAAATTTTGGCGATTGCTAATCTTAAAGCCTGGTGTCCAGGTTTGTGCAAAGCTCTGATTAGAGCTTTTGTCATTGTGAGCTGTATGTAAGAGATGCCAACGTCTTAATGAACAGCTGACTTTTAAATCGCCAAGCAACTAGTCAGAATATTCCTTTCATTATTTAGCCTGCACTATTGGACTAAAATTAGATTCTTATTCTTTTCTTCTTCTTTGGTAAACATACTTTAAAAAATGAGGTCCAAAGTTCCAAAATAAATTTTAAACTTTGGCCTATGCCATTGAATCAAATTCATGTTTTCTGTTTAAATTCATATTTATTAATCTTACATAGTTTTACAATAAACAGCATGCCCTTCATGTAACCAATTTTTTGGTGATATAGGAGTTTTAGCGAACAATGAATGCAGAAACAACAATGTAGAGAAAAGAAGAACATTTGTCATTAGGATTTTCCTAGTAAAAACATTATAGTAGTATATGAGGTGGTATCAAAAAGTTTTGAGACTGTTTGCAAGAAAGTATTTTGCCTTCAAAATAGTCCTCTTGCACAGCAATACAGGGCTCCCAGCATTTCTGCCACTTCTGGAATGTGTCCTGGAATTTTTATTTTCGAAACATGTAAAGCACCTTCTGTGATTTGCGCTGGATCTCTGCAATGGTGTCAAAACGGCAATCTATGAGCTAGATATTCATCTTCAGGAAGAGGGTGAAGAGGGGGAAGTCTGCAGGAGCAAAATCTGCCAAATAGGGCTGGTACGGAAGTGAGATCATATTGTTTCCGGCGAGAAACGCATGTTTTAATTCATGTTCTAACTTGCTGTCCGTGAAGAAATAGCAGATATGGTAATGCACATGGTCAGAATAGCACCAGTTGCACAGCTCCCGATGTACATAAGACAATGTATTTTTTGCACACTGACTTATGAAGGTCAGTGCTCCCTGTGACTGTGTGTGCAGCCTTGTGCTGCCATCTGTTAGGGTGTTACAAAACTAGTCTCGAAACGTTTTGATACCACCTTGTATAGGCTGGTGTGAGTAGGGAGACCATAAGAGCAGGGAGCTAGGGGGAATGAATAGGGGTGAGAACATGCTCACTGACTGTATGAAGTGGGGAAAGCAGGTAGATAGGATGGGGAAGTAGTGCGAAAGGAGAGGGACAGGAGTGCTGAGGGAAGAAAAGAGAGGAGTTGTGAAATGTGAGTAAGGTCAGAGGAAAGATGATGAAGAAAAGAGGGGAAGAAGAAAAAAAGAAGGCACGTCTTCATATAGAGTAAATTTAGCTACTAGATTTAATTATTAGCAGAGACCTGTAGAAGTCTTCAGGTAAGTAGTATATAACCAATGAAGCTCAGATTTTTACATTTTTGGAGTTTATCATCCGCCATAGCTTTAATTTTCTTGCAGGTCTTGCAAAGAATGATGGCAGATTTAAGTTCCTTGAAGGGAATTTTTTTTTCATGCCCTTACAAATGTCTGCTGTGTAGCCATAAATATTCAGTATGGGTAGGTTGACCGATATCTGATTTTTCCCAACCATTACAGCTTTTGTCATTGTGAGCTGTATGTAAGAGATGCCAAAGTCTCAAACTCCACTTTCATGGAAAAAAACTAATAAAAAAAAAAAATAATATAGCATACACAATTGCTACACAAGTCGTATTGTAATTATTATTATTATACAGGATTTATATAGCGCCAACAGTTTGTGCAGCAATTTACAGACTGAAGGCAGACATTGCAGTTACAATTCAATTTGGTACAAGAGTTACCAGTTAGAGCTTACAATCTAAGGTTAAATGTTATTAAAATTACCATTTCTTTTAAGTTTGAAATGCTGTAATTTTCTATAATGTGCAATGCAATATGGCAACTAGAGGCTTTCTGTACACAGATGGTGTACAGAACGCCCCCCAGTAATGTAATTTTCTGCTTGTGTGATTGGCTCATTGATTTTCCCCAAAGCCTGTACTAAAACACAAGTACGATTTTGGACATCCCCTGGAAAAAAAAATGTCAGTTTTGGTGGGATACTCCCAAAAGGAAATCACATCTAAAGCAATGCAGACCTAGGCTATTTCTTCAGAATAAAAAACGTTTATTAAAATCCCTGAAATGTGCCTAGGTCACCCAGAGGGAAATGTTTTTTTCTCAATCAAACTGGAGTTACTCTTTAATAAACAGCTGCCTTTTAAATCACAGAGCAACTAATCAAAAGACGGATTTAATTTTCTACCTGCATTAAAAGGAAAATGGTATGAAAGTAAATTCTCATTCTTTGCTATGGTAAACACACTTTGAGAAATGAGGACCAAAGTTCTAAAAAAAAAATTCCCATTTGGCCCATACCAAGCAATCAAACTTCTTTTTTCTGATTAAGTTCATTTTTATTGATCTTGCATAGTTTTGCAATGCAGATATAGCCTAAAAAAGTTGTGTGTAATCCATGGTGCCTAGATTTTATTGAGTGTGGGGAGCTGATCATCCAGTATGGCTTTCATTTTCTTGCAAGTCTTGCAGTCTTATGCCAGATTTAAATTAGAGCTCGAGTCCCCCCCCCCCCCAACAAATTAAAAGTCAGCAGCTACAAACACTGTAGCTGTTGACTTTTAATATAAGGACACTTACCTGTCCAGGTATCCGGCTACGTCTGCACCCGAGCCAATTCCTCACTCGGCTTCGGGTGCAGGCGCTGGCATCTTAGATAAGGAAACCGGCAATGGAGCCTTCCAGCTTCACAGCCATTTCCTCCTGCTCATGCACAGACAGAGCTGTGCTTTGTGAATGGTCCCACAGTCTTCTGGGACTTGTGTGTGTGCCAGAAGGCTGCAGGGGGAAAAGGAGGGGCCAAACATCCTCGTAGATCTCTGCGGCAATCTGATCTGAAGTGTGAGCAGGTACCTGTCAAAACCAGCTGTAACTATATGTGTAAGTAAACAGATTGTTGATTTGGTACAGCCATCAGACTTTTTATTGAATAGACCACTTGAACAGAGTGTGACTTGATAAGTTTGTGATCAGAAGGACTAACTTATGGAACTGCCCAATCATATATTTTATATAGTTCCTTCAGTATCACAGCCTCTAAAACATGATGAGGGACATCCAAGCAATGACCTAGCAATACGTGCTAAGACGAGTACTGTCTCATAAGAACTTTTTAATTGGTTTGGAAGCAAATATGTTTTTATCTTCTAATCTGTATACGACATTTTGATTGGCTTGCAGGACCTTTAAAACACCCTTTTACATTTTAGAGTTAAAGTAAACCTGCCAGTTTCAACATGGTACTAAGCAGATTTCTCAAGCACTCCTTATGTTGCTGCTGCTCAGCAGGAGGCACACTGCTTAAGGAACCATATTTATCACTGTTCTATTGCATTTGGATAAGCCAGAAGTAGAGTAGATCTGTCAGGTTGAGAAATGATGACTGTTGGACTGGGCCTAGACTCTAAATTGGAGCTCATTTCACATATATGAAGAAGTGGATGTGCAGATTATATGTAGATAATGAAAGTCCAATCTATTAATAATTGCTGGTATTTGTGGGCAAGAAATGCCACGAACTATAGAAGTTTCATATATTTTTTCATGAAAAAACTTACCATTGCTTACATGGATATTATTTTGTCTTGTTAAAGAGGTGCTATTTTATGCCTTAGATCAGGGGTGTCCAGCCTTTGGAGCTTCCTGGGCCACATTGGAAGAAGAGAAACTGTCTTTGGCCACACATAAAATATACTGACAATAAGAATAGCTAATGCGTCGGGCAGATCACACATTACCAATCACTAAAATAGATAATGTACCTAATGAAACTTCATTTTCTTGTAATTTTTTTTTATTATAAATGTAAAACAGGGAAACATAAATTGAGTTTGATAATTGACACTGTTATTGATAAACCAAAGCAGTAGTATCTGGTTCGATGGATGAAGTAGCAATTCTCCATAAATTCTCAAGGTGCTCATTAGATATTTTGGTTTTAATTTTTGCACTTTGTGTGCTTCATTCTTGAAAATAGTTGCTCACAAACATAGGTGCTGCTTAAAACTGATGACATAAGGCATGATTGTGAAGAGTGGGATATTTTACTTTGGGAAGGTATAACTTATAAACATCCAGTAAAGAGGTACTGGGGTTGATTTACTAAACACAAATAGACTGTGCACTTTGCAAAGTGCAGTTGCACTCTGCAAGAGCAGTTGCTCCAGAGCTTAGAAAAAGAGCAGAAGCTCTGCTGACTTCCATCATCCAATCACTTGCAGGCAAAAATGCAGCTTCTTTTTATTTTCCTTGCACGTGATTGGGTATCCTGTTCAAAGTGAATCTTTACATCATTTACCAAACTCTGGAGCAACTGCACTTGCAGGATGCAACTGCACTTTGCAAAGTGCACAGTCTATTTGCGTTTAGTAAATCAACCCCAGTACCTCTTTACTGGATGTTTATAAGTTATATCTTCCCAAAGTAAAATATCCCACATTCTATTTGCCTTTGGTAGATCAACCCATATGTCAAATTTTTCTTGTATGTACCCGCTAAGTGTTAATGCATTTTTACAAAAGTTTGTGTTGGGCTGCCCTTACAGCTGCCTTGGCCCTCAGGTTGGAAACTCCTCCTTTAGATATTATGGCAAAATTACATCTAATATGCAAACTGCCTTGTGTAGCAGGAGAAATTAGCTTAATGGTGGCCATACACTATACGAAAAATCGGTCGAAATTCGGTCATTTGGACAGTTCTTAGTTTTTTTAGCCAGTTAATGGGCACAAATCTGTAATCAGTTGTGATGTTTTTGAGCCAAAAAAACAAAGGACAAGTTTGAAAATGTTATGCCAAACGAACGATAAATTGAAAGGTTAATGTGTTTTTTGTCCAAACTGTTTGCACTAGGTATTTGTGAAAAAACGTACATAAAACTTTTCAATTTATGTCCATTGAAAGATTTATCGGTCATTTCATGATGGCATGATCGTCTGCTCACACGACCAAGTGTTCGTTTTTCGTATAGTGTATGGCCAGCATTAGTCATTGTTCGTTTTTGTATCAAGCATCCGAATTTGTACAGTATATGTGGGTGGTCAATGACTGTTTCTGTTGACATACACTATATTACCAAAAGTATTGGGATGCCTGCCTTTACACGCACATGAACTTTAATGGCATCCCAGTCTTAGTCCATAGGGTTCAATATTGAGTTAGCCCACCCTTTGCAGCTATAACAGCTTTAACTCTTCTGGAAAGGCTGTCCACAAGGTTTAGGAGTGTGTCTATGTGAATGTTTGACCATGCTTCCAGAAGCGCATTTGTGAGGTTAGGCACTGATGTGGATGTGAAGGTTGAGGTCAGAACTCTGTGCAGGCCAGTCAAGTTCCCCCACCCCAAACCCGCTCATCCATGTCTTTATGGACCTTGCTCTGTGCACTGGTCCAAATCATTTGGTGGAGGGGGGATTATGGTGTGGGGTTGTTTTTCAGGGGTTGGGCTTGGCCCCTTAGTTCCAGTGAAGGGAATTCTTAAGGCATCAGCATACCAAGATATTTTGGACAATTTCATGCTCCCAACTTTGTGGGAACAGTTTGGGATCGCCCCTTCTTGTTCCAACATGACTGCGCAACAGTGTACAAAGCAAGGTCTATAAAGACATGGATGAGCGAATTTGGGGTGGAGGAACTTGACTGGCCTGCAGAGAATCCTGACCTCAACTCGAGAGAACACCTTTGGGATGAATTAGATCAGAGACTGAGAGCCAGGCTTTTTCGTCCACATCAGTGCCAGTCCTCACAAATGTGCTTCTGGAAGAATGGTCATACATTCCCATAGACCCACCCATAAACCTTGTGGACAGCCTTCCCAGAAGAGTTGAAACTGTCAAAGCTGCAAGGGTTGGGCCAACTGAATACTGAACCCTACGGACTAAGATTGGGATGCCATTAAAGTTCATGTGCGTTTAAAGTCAGGCGTCCCAATACTTTTGTTAATTAAGTGTATGTGACCATTTTATGACTGCAGCTATTGTTCTCTGTGACTAGGAGCTTTAGATCAGGTACTAATCCAGTCCACCCAGCAAAGTGACCTGATGTATGTCCCCTCCATTTTTCACAATGAATCTTCACTGCTAAACCCACAGCTGTGCCTATTATAAGGTCTATAGAAAGGATGATTGACATTCATAGAGAAGCCTTTCACATGCATTCTTGAATTATTTACACTGGAACGTTTTCTGTATTATTTTAGGTTAGATTGATTCTATACATTTGATATGTTATGGTGGCATAGAATTTTGAAGTAGGTGGTTGCATTGCACATAACCTTCCTTCTCTTACACAGCATTGAGATTTTAGCAGCTGCTAACATGAGGCACAATAAAAATGAGTTACATTAGTAATTATGCGCATACATCAAGTGAGCCTGTGATCTCTCTAACAGATGGATTATGGCTTTGCTGTGAGGTAGACCTTAATGCATTGCTGTATGAAAGGTAAACCATAATAGATGTACCTAGGGGAAATCCCAGTGTTATTCCCACATATTAGCATTTATTTTATTCTTGAACTCTCTCTTTCGCACTTCTGCTCTCTTTTCATCTTTATGCCCTTCTAGAAAGTGAGTGCACGCAAAGTGGTTACTTAAAACAGGCAATGCATTTAAAAACTGTAGAAAGATACATTACATTTTAACTCTCTGGAAAAAAAATATTGCTTTGATTTCCTAAAATTATGACCATCCTGTTATTCCAAGACATTTTAAAATTAATGTAAGGGTTACTCCTCTTTCAATATATTTATTATCATTTATAAGTAGGGCTTTTTTTTCTCAGTGAATAGGTGAAGGTACTCCCCTTCAGAGCCATCCCTTGTCTCCACCGCTACCCACCCCTCAACACCGTCCCTTGATACCACCCCTGCCCACCTCCCAGTACTTCTCCTTTTAGAGAATAGAGAATCATATATATTTTTGTGGCACTAAGTAGTTTGTAGGGAATTTGATAGTGATAATAGGGAAAACAGTAAATTAGATCCCCTGCAGCCAGCAATAATAGACCCCCCAGCAACAACAAAACCCATCACCAACAATAGATCCCCCAGCAACAATAGAACACAACCCAGAAACAATAAATCCCTCCCTGCTACAATATATCCCCCCAGCAACAATAGACACCCCTGTAAAAATACCCCACAAGCAAGATCCCCCCTTGCCACAGCTGATCCTCCAAAAATAATAGATCTCCCCTAGCATCAATAGACCCTCCAGAACCCCTTGTCATTACATAAATTTAGTGCTGGAGGTACTTCTCCCAGGTACATGGTCCATACCAACAAATTACATTTGGTGTAAAACCAATAACACAGCTCATAATGGGAATAACATAAAAGGTAATGGACATTCAGCATAGAGCTTCCAGCCAAGGGCCCTCAACAGTACCGACTACAATGCTGAGGGCCAGGATCATCAAATTAAAAGTAAAAGCTGGAGGAAAAAAGAAGAGTGAAAAAAGAAAAAGCAATAGAAGTGGACCAAGTATAAAAGAGACACTCGCCCTCCAGGCCCTAAAATATACATTACGTTTCAAAGGAAATATGCCACGGCTTTTTTTCAGCTGGAACTTGGTGGAACTCGGTTCCACCACCTTTGGCTCAGGTCCTCTGCTCCCTGCTCATTACTATCACTTATAAACACAGAGTCGTGGTTGAGTTCCTGCACCTTTTTTCTGAGAAAAAAAGCCCTGAAATATGCTGATATCGTGCACAATGCTCCCAGGTCTTTTCAAACTTCTTAACAGTATCCCGACGGAGACTTGCAAGCTTTTCATTTAGCATGATCTGGAAGGGCTACATTACCTTTGCCGTCTGTGTCGTAATTACAGCACAGAAGACAAAGGTAATGTTTCCCCACAATAGCAATCATCATCCTACAACCAGATTTATGACAACAATCTTGATGTCTCTTTTGGACTTCAGTGAATTCTCTGTAGCTCATTTTCTAGGTCTGCAGGCATTCAGCAGCTTTTATGATGGAGTGTCTTGCTCTCTATTGGATATTATATTTATTTTTTTGTTACAGAGAATGCAGTAGCTGAATTGGAAACATCCCTAGATGGAGAAAATGTGGAGAGGAGCACTGGGGATAATGACAGCAAGATTCTTACACAGATTTCCCCAAGAGGTACATGTAACCCAGTATTCTTCATTACTTCATTAATTTCTCCTAATTGTTTTATCATAAGGGCTTTGTTTCACAGATTTCATTCAAGAGATAGTGATAGTTCAGGAAGCATTGTTCCTGTCGAACGCAACAATATGCAGATTAATGAAACGTCAAGCAAATATTTAAAAATCACCATGTAATCTAGTCATGGGTTTGTTAAAAGGGGTTTAAGATGCCAATAGCCAGGGTGGGGTTTGTGACCACCGTGACTGGCTGTCATGGCAGTCACATGCCCGGAAAGCTCCCGGTTTCAAGCAGCGATCAGGAGCTGAGAGGCAGCATATTTGCGTGCTGTCAACGCCAAGAGGTTAAGCATTTTTTGATATGAAAAACGTTATCACTAGCTGTTGGATGTTGGCTGATGGGCTGCCTATCAGGTCTATCAGATAGACAGCCCAACAGCTAACTGAAGAAGGATGCATAGCAGGCTGACTAAACTGGATTTTGAGGCAAACTACTGAGATCCCTGAACTTTGACTAGGGTTTCACTTTACGTTTTTTTTTGGGCTTCTATCTTGCACTGAAATTGCTTACTCTGATTTTTCTGCACAGTGTGCATTAGAAACTGCAGAAAGTTAGATAGAGCCCTTCTCATTTCCTGGCTGGAGGACAATTTAGTGTCATCTAACTTTTTTCTTCAATCATGAAGGCTTGAAATCACATGTGGCCCCACCTTGGGCAGCCTCAGTGTACATGCAGCCTGCCTAGGAATGCCCATTCCTCCAGACTAATAGTCATCAAGGCATTTTGATAGTTCATAGTTCCACCCATTTTTAGTTATTTTCATAGTTCCACCTAAGAACCAACCCGCTGCTTGCATCAGGGCTAAGAGCTCTTAAAGCAGAACTATACTACATCTGAGCACCACAAACCAAAGGTGCTATTTAATTTATTTTTAACAATAAAAGCAAACTCACCCATTTATCCATGTTTCCATGCTTTATTTTTCGGAGAAATCACTTGAAAAACACCCCCTTGAAACTTCTGGCCGTGGCCATCTTGAGTAAGGGCAGATGAGGCATGTATCATTTACTTCCTGGAATCCATCTGTTCTTAGCTTGGGCATACAAACAGGAGGGTGTGCTTAACTGAGAACCCTACTTTCCTCCTGGGATGTATGCTATTAATAACCATAAGGAATAAAAATAATCAATGTTGATTGAGAGTGTGAGGTTTCGCTTTAGGAGGAGTACTGAGGCAGGGTGCTGTGACATTTTATGAAGCTATGTACAGCACCCTGCTGGGACCCCCTACCAGCCATAACCTGACTGCATTGTATAAATATGCAAGGAGACCCAGTTATTATGTCATTGGTTCTAAAAATATTTGATGAAACTTGCATTTTTTATTAGGGGGAAAGAAGGAACCAGGGAAGACAAAATTAGCAAATTAGACATCAGCTTTATATAGCAAAAACAAAATATTTGTGGAACTCTACACCTTAAGGTACATAGTGTACTTAGTGTATAATGTAAATTTTTTTAAAAAATTATCCGTTCCTTTAAAGCACAGTGCTTGTGCTGTGTAGTTTGTCCCTTTCTGACTGATCCTGCCTGGTGCTGCCCTCCCTTCTGTGAACTGCCCACGTTTATCGTGGCTGCTGATCCATGATTACTGTGGTCAGTTTACATGCTGTCATCCCGCTGTCTCTCCTTTCTCCCCCTCCCTCCCTATCAGCTAGTCTCTGCCGATCTGCTCCCTGCCTCTCCCCTCCTGCTGCTAAAATAAAATAAAATTTGTTTTCTTACTAGAATCCCCTGTATTAGATTAAGTTAGGTACCCCACTGTATGTTCTTTATAAAAAATATGCCACTTTATACCTTATTTCAAAGCGCTGCTCCGCACTCACGTGACCACCCGCCGCTCTCCTCCTCTCCTCCCCTCCTCCCCTCCTCCCCTCCAGCCCCTCCCGCTGTAGTTCTCAGATTTTGGGAGGAGAGCGGTGAGCGGTCACATGAGCACCGATTGGTGCTCTAAAATAAGGTATAAAGTGGCATAATTCAAACGGCAGTAAGAACGTACACTGGGGCACATAACTTAATCTAACACTGGGGATTCTAGTAAGAATACAAAGTAGCTTTACAACCACTTTAAACTGAGCAAATGTATAATTTTCATGAATTTCAGCATCTGTAAAATACAATACACGCAAAGATCTTGCAAAGAGGAATTACACTGCAGAGCTTCTTTTTTGTAACAAACCTAGTGTTTTAGTCACGCTTATTTGGAGAAAAAGGGCCTGTAGCATTGGCGGGCAGTTCTAGATTTATCGCACATATACCACTACAGTTTCCAGTATCTAAGATCTTCTTTATGCCTTCACAGAATGCAATTCTGACAAAACTCTCCAGTGTTGTTCTTGTTGCCAGTACAGATCTCAGTGTTGATGAGAAGTGGATATGCACAGCTGTCACTCTCAGACTGCTGATTAGAGCCGCTGTCACAGGGAGTGTGCACTGCAGCTGGATTTTCAAATGCGCATTGAAAAATAGACAAGAGGTTGAGATTTCAGCATCAGTCCAGGTTAAAGTTACCCAGTTATAAAATGATGTGTATGTCACAAATAAAAAAAAAGTGAAGTGCAGGTCATAAATGAAAAAACAGTCTTACTAAATTAATTGTCAGACTACAGGAAGCACGACATATATCAATATGCATGTCTGAATCTTTACAAATGTCCCAATTTCCACCTCATGTGTTCTCTAGAAGCCTTTCTGCCTGAGAACTCATAATCTCTCCCGAAAACAACATCATTCACTTAAAGTGATTGTAATCTCTGAAATAAAAATGAACAATGCATATCCTACTATAGTGTGTAAATGCCTCAATCCAAAGCACCTAGTGTGGTTCCCGGATCACATCTGCTCTCTCCTTAGTCTGCTATCTGCATGAGTCACATCTGGCTGTACATGTTACCTTATGAGACTATGTAAGGGGGTGTCCATTGCCCTCCACTTAGGTCTCAAATTACACTCAACTCCCTGCTCTGTACTGTGCTGTGTGTGTCATCAGCTCCTTATCCCCTGCATTCTGGAGCTCTGTAAAATGTGAACTTTAGGAGGCTGAAGATGAAAATGGGCTGAAGCTACAGGTACAACTTATGCAGGAAGATTTGTTTTTATCTCTGTTTACCACCTGGGGCTGGTCATTTTAATGGGTATATGTAAGGGGTTACAGCTGCTTTAAAGTCTGGGATTCTGTCCAATATTCAGGCAATACAATCTCCCCCTATTTAGCCTTAGTAGGCTTGATTGGCTGTCCTCAATTTTCATCTGTCTGGTCACACCCAGCAAGGTGGATCGCATAGACCTACCACACACTCTACTTACTCATAAACCTCAATGATACCTCAGTAATACTCTTCCAGCATTTTAATGACTAGAGGAAAATTCCAAAAATCTGAAGATTCAGCATCATGTGGAATATTTCATATGTAATAAATCTGCTCTCCTTACCCGGACTATCTTTTGCATGTTGGGAGAATCCAAGCGCTAAATGTTTAATCTCCTCCCTCTACTTCTCCTTGTTGTCACCCATCAATAAACATAAACCTCCCATTTTGTGGCTTGGGAGGGTGAAATGGAATATACCCATTAGGAGGAGCAGTGGGCAGATGCCTGGACCTTTGTAGCAGGTAGCCCTTAGTTCTCCTAATTTATGATCTTTGGAGAACTCCTAAAAATTAATGTATCGTTGGTACTTTGCCCCTGTCTCCTCAAATCCAAATAACGTTTTTTGAGGCTAATAGCACAGTCACTATGCTTCATACCCAGTGGACATGCTGTCACACCTAGGTTTTGTCAACTAAGGTATACAAATATATTAATGCTTTGCCTCAACTCCAGGTACAATCAACAAAAAAGTCAACTACTCTAAGAAATACTAAACATCCTAAAACAAGCATCTAAACGAATTTAGCAAATTTTTAGCTCAACAAAGCAAACAATTGCCAAAGCGTGGAAAACACCACTACTCAAATAAGGAGAAGTAAAATTAGATGTATATTTTTTTCCATTGATATTTTTATCAATGGGAAAATTACTGCTATCCTTGTTGTGAATGCAATATTTTTAACAGTCTATTAAGTCTTAAATGAGTATGGCATTGGCTACCCTTCCAAATTTCAACCCCCTTTAATTCTGGAGTCCTGATTGGACATGGATGGGCTCCCAGTGATAGGAGCCGCAGCAGAGACAGGGACCTTGAGTTCCCTTTCTTCTTTAATATGGCTTTTAGCTTGTGAAAATGCCCAAAAAATGCATGCACACAATGGGGTGTATAGGACCTACAAGATAAAGAGACATCTCAAGAGACAATGTAATATGCATATAAATATAAATAAAGATTCTTACACAAGGGTTTTCCACCAATAAACAGTCAACAGGAATTACAACTTACTAAACCAACTGTCTCGCTTCAGCAGCACCCCTGCTCTTGTCTCTGTTCTCTGGTCACTGGTACCCAAGACCAACCCTGGCCCTTTGGCTTTCTTGAGACTTACAGACTCCCTCCAGTTCCGTGGACTCACTAGTTGCCTCAGCTCTCCCAATCCTGCAGACTTGCTCAGCTGTCCCAACTCTCACAGTCCTGCAGGTAGGAAATCTCTCCAACCTGGAGTTTTGTCTCTTGGTAGGACAACACAGCTCTCTCCTAACAAGGCTCTGTTTCCAAATGGGAGGTTTGAGCTATGGTTAGGCTTTGCTTATAATGAGCATGCACGTCTGCATACTCAAACAACCTGCAGGTCCCCAAGAAGACCTGGGCACAGGATTGATGGCTTTGTCCCACCCAAGACACTTTGAAGCCTTCAAGCTCCAGGCCTCAATCTGGGATTACAAAACCCAGAGAAAGCGAAGAAACACAGTTTTCTCCACTCACAATAAACACACTGGAGCCTTGAACTCTGTCTTAGTGCAAACCCTGTGTCATTATCCATTCTAAAGTGGCAGAGCCTTGCACTTTCCGCCTCCTGCCCCCCTCCTCCAACACCTTTGGACACTGTTTTTTTCAGGAGGGAGCAGGTATCAAGTTTTGACAGGTGCCTGCTCTCACATACGATCTAAACACAAGTTCAACCCCCCTTTCTTTCCCTGCAGTCTAATGGGTCACATCAAAAGTCCCGGAAAGCTGAGGGAGATTCAGAAAGTGCAGGAGTCACAACCGTCTTCCCATAGTAAAGATGTTGGCATTAGGAACCCAAAGACTAGTGAAGAACTGATTCGATTGGGGATGGCACAGAATCCCTAGACAGAACAGTGTCCTTATATTAAAGCCAGCAGCTACAGTATTTGTAGCTGCTGATTTTTCATTTTTTGGGGGAACCACTAAAGATCCCCTTTAACCTCTTGCCGAGCAGCTGCTGTAGTTTTACAGCTGCAGGTCGGCCCTGTCGCGCAAAACAAAGTACCTGTACATTGCTTCACAGGACCACTAGCAGGGGGCGCATGCCCATTCGACACAGGGTAAGCTAATCAGCAGGTCTGGCGACCGCGATTGCCACCAGGCACCTGCAATCGCTCCCCTTGGAGACAGAACGGCGGTCTGCTGTTGTAAACACGGCAGACCGCTGTTCTGTCAGTTTTGAAAACAGGAATCCCGTGTACCTCTTATTTAAGAACACAGGTCTCTGTGTTCATGTAGCAAGCCCATCCCCCCCACAGTTAGTAGGCACCCACCAAGGGACACATTTAACCTTTTGATCGCCCCTGGTATTAACCCCTTCCCTGCCAGTGTCATTAGTAAAGTAACAGTGCATATTTTTAGCACTGATTACTGTAGTAATGTCACTGACCCCCCCCCCCCCCCCAAAAGTGTCAAAAATGTCAGTTAGTTGTCTGATCTGTTTGCCGCAATGTCGCAGTCCCTCTAAAAATCGCTGACCACCGCCATTACTAGTAAAAACATAAAAAATAAACAAAAATCAACCTTTGTGCAGACCAATCAATATACACTTATTGGGATTTTTATTTTTACCAAAAATATATAGCAGGATACAAATTGGCCTAAAATGATGAAAAAAAAAATGATTTTTAAATTTTTTTATTGGGAATGTTATAAAGCAGAAAGTAAAAAATATATATATATATATATATATATTTTTTTTTTTTTTTTCAGAATTGTCGCTCTTTTTTTGTTTATAGCTCAAAAAACTAAAGTTGCAGAGGTGATCACCAAAAGAAAGCTCTATTTGTGGGGAAAAAAGGACATCAATTTTATTAGGATACAGCGTTGCATGACCGCGCAGTTCTCAGTTAAATTAATGCAGTGCCGTATTGCAAAAAATGGCCTGGTCATTAAGGGGGTAAATCCTTCTGGTCCAGAAGTGGTTAAGTGCTATGTAAATGTTGGAATGTACATTTTTAAAAACATGATTATGTATATAACTTGCTTTTTCTTTCCCTAGCAATTTTAGAAACTATGGGGGAGATTTACTAAAACTGGAACACTCAGAATCTGGTGCAGCTGTGCATGGTAGCCAATCAGCTTCTAACTTCAGCTTGTTCAATTGAGCTTTGGCAAAAACTAACCTGGAAGCTGATTGGTTTCTTTGCAGAGCTGCACCAGATTTTACACTCTCTAGTTTTAGTAAATCTCCCCCTGTATGCTTTAGAAAAATCCCCTACTTTCATTTCTGCAGTTTAAGGGTGCTTTTTGCTTACTTGTTCACTTAACAGTACATATCTTAGATCCACTGCCATCTCTAAGGCCTTGTTAACCCACTCCAGTTCCTTGTGATTGGCATCATTCTTTTGGCAGAGTACTGAAGAGTATCAGTGTCTCTTGCAGACAAGCCACTTACCAGATGCCGGAGGTTAGTTTAAGAAGGAACGTGCCACAGATTAATGTCAATGAGTTCAGTAAAATCTACTTTACACAATAAAAACATGAAGCTATGAAGCATTTTGTGTAACTGACAGCGGACTAATTGTAAAAAGCGATTAAATATTAACAATAATTAAGATTTATTTTGTTAGTTAAAGCACTTTCGTGTAGTAAATTCAAAGAGCCTGCTAGGTGGGCTTCCTGAAAAGGTTTGGAGGCCTACAGTATGTAATTAAATGTCTTGGCATTGAGACTGAAGGACATTGGCAGATGTCCAGATAGAATTTTCCCCACTCGAACCATTTAATTGAAACCATAGGGAAGAAGAAAGGTTGTTGGCAAAGGAAAAAAAAGAACCCACAGGCAGGTTTTACTCTATTGGATATGAGCACACAAGGCAACAAAGCTGATAAAACAGGATTAGCAAAGCAGTTTAGTTGGATGTCACACACTGGGTAACATTCTCTACGGAGATGGAGTTTGGAAGGATTAACTTGCCGGGCATGAAGATGTAACAGACAATAAAGTGCAATTAACCCTTCTAATGCTGCAGAAATAATGTGTAATGATGTTTGATATACAGAGGCCACATGCTATCAGAATGGCAGCAGTGCCACTTCATAGAGACAAAAAAAAAAAGCTATTTAACAAGTGTGGGTACAGCACAGGACAAAAACCAAAACTGCCCATATATTGTCATGAATTTGCTTCTTGCATACAAACAGAAATTGTTTTATATAAGTTGTATCAGGTGGTCTCCATGATCTAAAGACTTTAAACATGCTTTGCTATGTAATAAAAGCGCTAAAAGGGACATTTAAGCACACTTTTTAAAGACCCCTCCTGCCCTCACCTCACTTTGCATCTATTCTCTAGGCTGCACTGGTCTGGCTGAAAAAAGCCCGTGGTGTACGTGCCCCTGGGGTGGCAGCCCAGGGGTGCCGTAATTCTCATTGGTGAGGCGCAGTTCACTTTTGAGTTTTTGGCACCTTGGTCACTGCACCACATCACCCTTTTTTTTTCGCACCTGCCTCTTGGGACGGGCCTTTTGGCCAGCACCAGAGGAATTTTTTATTCCTGGCCGGGGGGCCTGTCAAGGTCCTGCACTTTGACACTACCCAGTACTTCTCCACTTCCCTTTCCCCACTCTTTTTGTTTTTGTTGTGTGTCATGTTTGTCCCTTTTTGTTTGTTCACTGGCACGACAAGTATGGTGTAGGTCCTCGGGCCTGCCCTGAACGTCTTGGGAGGGGGTGGACATGGCCTTCTGGCTTAGTTCGCCCTCTCTCATGGGGTCTTCCTTCGGGGGAGCCCCACCAAGTACTGTTTCGGCAGTCCCCCTGGAGAACAGGGTCTGCCTGGCTTCGGCTGGGCAGGCCATAGTGAGTACCTTAGTCCCCGTCAGGAGTCTTGCGCCCCGGGGGATCAGGGTCAGGGCCCTTTCTCTTCGGAGGAGGGCTATGTGTACGCCTTGTGCACTTTTTGTGTGTCTCACGTTTTGCGTGTGTGCACTTTTTTATGCACCGGGTGTAAGTCTTTTGAGTGTGTTCACACACCACGGGCTTTAAAAAAAAAAAAACTTTGCATCTATTCTCATTATGCACACCTTAAAGCCACCTGTCTTCCTGCAAGATTAGCATTATCCTGGTATTTTGTCTCTTCTGCTTTGGCACTGGAAGTGGGCATTCTTCAATATTGCGCAGTAATCTACAGTAGCTTCAGACCAGGCCAACGTGATGTTGCACCCCTGGGGGGTGTGTTTATGATGATTTGAGTTCACAGAAAGTGATTAATTTAAATCTCGCAATAATGGAGTGTATGTTGCCACCATTCCATGAATCGTACAAAAAATATATGAGAACATGTCCTCTAAGTTTGGGATTTTAGGAGCAATAAAAAAAAATATAATAATATAAAAAATTATATTTATTATTCATAGAAAAAGGATCACAAACAAACAAAGGACCTCAATAGTGTCCACATTACATAAAAGAAAATGACATTACAATCATACATACAGGATTACAATTATAGATCACCCATAAGGGCTGAAAACACCCAGGGACAATTGCAGATTAATAGGACCAAGAGGGTCTTCATGAAGAGGGAATGGCCAACGTGTTTCAAACACTTTAATAAACTTTTAGTTATGTTTTTCTTTAGGGACAAAATCCCCACCTCTGCAACACAGTAGGTAATATATAATTCATGCTTCATAATTTACACAGCTTTCTAAGACAAACAGATCATAAGACAAAATGACTGCTTATACTGACCAAAGAGAAATATAGCATTCCACATTTGCATAAAATTCCATCAGCATATCCCAATGTATCCCAAGCCCCAAACAATTTTAGGGAGTTCACAGAAAGTTGGTTGAATGAGGCTGTTTCAATGGGATCGTAGGCAGTATTAACCATTCACCTGGACATCACAAAAGGCAAAAACGCTATATTTAATTTAAAAATATTTATTTGGAAGAAAAATTGTCCGTGGCTTTATTATTGGTATAAATATAAATAAACATTAAACCATTAATAAAATTAAATCGTATACCAAAAAAACAAGTTATAAAGAACAGCTCAGCCACTAAGACTTGAACCGTCTATAAAATATAAGATGATAACATTTATGTAATGAAACTGTCCCCTCTTAACATGGCAAAAGAGGGACCACACCACATAAAAATCCATAGGCGTGCGCACAGGGTGTGCCGGGTGTGCCTGGGCACACCCTAATCACCTAGGGCACATTAGCATTATCGCTCTGTCTGCCAGTGAGGAGATGGGAAAGATCTCCCTCGGACCTGCTCTGCCATAAGAGAAGTGCCACACACTTCTATTTCACTTTGCCAGCAGGGAGAGTAATGTACCGGGGCCATATACATGTAGGCAAACACATGCATGTGTATTTAAACTTTGGGGTGCACACCCTAATGCAATATCTATCTGGGAGACATTATCAGGCAGGAGAAAAAGAAGAAAAGAATACTTTTGGCTGGAGTTGTGCTTTAACCACTTAAGCCCCGGAAGATTTTACCCCCTTCCTGACCAGGGGGTATTTTGCGATTCGGCACTGCGTGACTTTAACGGACAATTGCGCGGTCGTGCGACGCTGTACCTAAACAAATTTGGCGTCCTTTTTTCCCCCATAAACAGAGTTTTATTTTGGTGGTATTTGATCACCTGTGCGATTTTTTGATCATGCGCTATAAACAAAAAAAAAGCGTCAATTTTGCAAAAATAACAATATATTTC
Organism: Pelophylax lessonae; assembly: GCF_965119305.1. NCBI lineage: Eukaryota > Metazoa > Chordata > Amphibia > Anura > Ranidae > Pelophylax > Pelophylax lessonae. Next base: position 167,143,745 of record NC_138772.1, on the reverse strand, counting down.
AAATTTTTTTATATGAAATTCCCCAAAAAAATGTAAAAATCAAAATTTTTTAACATTTTCGGCCAATTTGTTTTATGCTACATATGCTTGGTAAAAAAAATTGCAAAAAGTGTATTTTGATTGGTTTGCGCAAAAGTTATCGCGTTTACTAACAAAGGGAAAGATTTTTGTAATTTTTGTTGTTCTTTTTTTTTAACGCGTAATGGCGGCGATCTGCGATTTTTTTTGCAGTACTGCGACATTGCGGTGGACAGATCGGACCCTTCACTGACATTTTTGACACTTTTGGGGTTACCAGTAACATTTCTACAGTAATCAGTGCTATACATATGCCCTGTTACTGTAAAATTACACTGGCAGTGAAGGGGTTAACTTTTTTTTTTGAGAGGGAGGGGTGGTGTGTGTCCCTAGGGGCGTGATTCTAACTGTGATTGGCTGTGGCTTGAGCTGTAGGAACAGTGATCAACGGTCCTACATAGTAGAACCGTATGATCACTGTTTCTACACAGGGGAGAATGACAGGCGGCTGGTTTACATCAGCCGCCTGCCTTTCTCCCGCTGTCACGGACGATCGTGAGTGAGCGGCGGACACCGGGGCCGCCGCTCACACACGCGGGGGGGGGGTCCGTGACCGCGCGGGAGCGCGCCTCCGGCGGCACGCGCTCGCTCCCCAGAGCCTCACAGGCTAGTGACGTACTGGTACGTCACTTTGCCTGTGAGGGGCTGACCGCCACAGTATATGTACTTGCGGCGGTCGGCAAGTGGTTAAAAAGGAATTTTCGAGTACAGGCCCCTTGCGATGCATACCTGAGCTTGTCTCTGCGGCTATCTGAGATGGCTTTGGCCTTGCAGCAAGATTTATAGGTTCACATGCAACGTGTATGTCCTATACACATTATGGATCTGTAGGAAAGTAATAGCAAATCACAATGATTCCTATTTTAAAGGATATCATTTGTAAAGTGAAAACCTTAACTAAAGTTGATTTTTCCCCAGTTTTCAATCAGTTTTGATTTCACAGACCAAAATAAAGAACAAGATCACTATGGCTCCATTCACACCTGAGGCTCCATTCATACCTGAGTGTATCGTTATCAGGCTTTTTTTGGGGCTTTTTTCAGGCCTTTTTCTGGCTTTTTTCAGGCGTTTTTTAGGTATTTTTCAGGCGTTTTTTGCAGGTGTTTTGAGGCAAAAATTGACATCTAACAAAAATACCTGTAATAATCCACAAAAAGAAGCTTGTGTATTTTTTTGAGCTTCAGGCGTTTTGCTTCAGGCTACAAAACGCTCATATATGAACGGGTGAAATGAATTGGATTTTGCTTGTTGGGTGTTTTGAGACTTCAGAGATGAGCGTTTTATGAGCTGAAATACGCTCAGTTGTGAACAGGGCCTCAGCGTATTGTTTTCAAGCGTTTTTTTTTTTAGGGGCTTTTTTCAGGCATTTTTTCAGGCGTTTTTTGCAGCTGTTTGGAAGCAGGCATTGACATCTAACAAAAACGCTTGTAATCTGCCAAAAAAGAAGCTCATGTACTTTTTTGAGCTTCAGGCGTTTTGCTTCAGGCGACCAAACGCTCAGATGTGAACAGGGGCTATTGAAATGAATTGGATTTTGCTTGTTGGGCGTTTTGAGACTTCCGAGATGAGCGTATTACCAGCTGAAATACGCTCAGGTGTGAACAGGGCCTATGGGTTAGGGCTCCATTCTTCCAGTCTCCTGATTGTGAGAGATAAAAACGGCTCAGGAAGCAATACACCTTCATTTTGGGGCCAAATGCATACATCAGACACTTTCCATTGGTTTCAATTGCTTTGCTTCAGATTCATAAATTGAATGATCTCCTTCCATGCTGGATGTGAACCTTAACCTTGCCTGGGCTACAAAATATGCTCACAAACAAGAAAGTAATTTATAGGGAGGTTATAATAAAAGGAAAACACAGATACAACTGGTCACTGAAAGACACTTAAAGTGGTTGTAAACCTCAGACATAAAATATGAACAATACATATCCCTCTATAAGTGCGTGCTTGTTTCAATCCAAAGCGCTAAGTGTAATTTCTCTCTGCTGCTTTGTTCCTCTGCTTTAAGCAGAGTCAAATCGAATGAGTTTTCCTGACAACAAAATATAAATGGTGACAGGGGAGGGGACAGTCTCTGTATGACAGATTCAGCTTTGTTCCTTTGTGCTGTATAAAGGTAGTGTGTCCCTTCCCTCCAATCAGCTCCCAGCGCTCTTCTAACTGATGAAACTTCAACTCCCCGCCCCCTGAGCTAAGAGACCCTGTGTAAATTCTGCACTTTGAATGGATGTAGGGGAAAGATGGCAGTAGATAAACAGGTACAATTTATGTATGATGATTTGTTTCATATTTGTGTATCACCTGAGGCCAGTTACTTCACTTGGTGTACATAAGAGTTTACAACCACTTTAAAACATATTTTTATGCATTTGCACTTAAAAAAATTAGTGACCCCTAATTCTGTCTGTCCTGCTGCTTTATTGTTTAAAACATTTACTTTCATTAATCCTACACAGAGCCTTAAGCGTCAATCTTCTGGGGCTGAACGTACAGTCCTGCCAGGAGTACTGAGATCACTAATTAATGCAAGGTTCTCTGTGATTAGAGGAGAGGAAATTGTGACATTCATCCACAACTCCTCCAATCGCAGACCACTTTGCATTCATTGAAAAGAATGCAAGATGTTTTGTGAATGGGTGAGATGCCGAGCAAGCAATCCACGGTGATCTTAGTACTCCTAGTGGGACTGTACGTTTCAGCCCCAGAAGTTCACTGCTTACAGCTCTATGTTGAGTTAAAAAAAGTAAAAGTTTTGAACAACAAAGCAGTAGCCAGACTGCATTAGAGGACAATGCAAGTAAACATAGGTTTTGCAGATTTAATCATTAGGCCCTCGTACATATGATCAGAATATTGTACAAAAATACCTCTTTCAAAGCGATCGTACGAAAATCTGATCGTTAGTAAAGAGCTTTTGTCCGAAATTTTTTAAAGGGACAAAGACAAAAAATGTTCTTGTACAATACCAGATCGTACGACTTTTGTTTAATCAGTACAGTTTTCATCCAAAAATACAATAGAAATACATTACAACACTTCTGAATTTTTATTCTGTTGTACAGGATTTTTTGTACTTTAGTAACCTATTTGTTTTCGATATGGAGACTGACATGTAAAAAAAAAAAAAACCCAGACAATTATTTGTCCAATAATCTGATTGTGTGTACTAGGCGTAAGGACTTTGGTAGCCTAATGATTGATGATTTCTGTGCAAAACACATCTGGGCATTATCAGTGATTCATTGTATGGGTGCCTTTATTTAAATGAAACCTTTAATCACTCCAATACAGTCCTGTGGACTACATATTTGTTTGTGAGCATACTTTGAAGCCCAGGCAAGGATGAGGTTTCAGAGAGCTGTGGTCGGTGGGTGACGCCTGGTTTCCCTAGCAGAAACAGTGATTCTATTCTTCCATAGTATCTTGCTATCATGCTCTTTGGTTCGCTATATTTGTTTTTTTCATATAATATAATTTTATTGCAATAATAAAGCGAAACATAACTGTATTTGACAACCACAAACCAAAAATGCCATTTAATGCATTTTTTAAATGTAAAGTGATTCTAAAGGTAAGAGGTTTTTTTTTAAAAAACCTAACAAACATGATATACATACCTGCTCTGTGCAATGGTTTTGCACAGAGCAGTCCTGATCCTCTTCTTTTTGCCCCCCTGCCTTTTGCTATGGGGGCACTCAAACAGGCTCACTCCCGAGCCATGCTCTGTGTGTTTATTGTCGCCCCCCCCCCTGCGGTCTCCTCATTGGCTTACTGTCTGTGATTGACAGCAGCAGGAGACAATGGAACTCACTGCTGTGTGAGCCAATAAGGAGAGAGAGAGACCCAGGAGAGCCACTGGTCTCTGGCACATCGCTGGATCGAGAAGGGGCTCAGGTAAGAAAATGTATGGAATGCATTAGGGTAAAAAACCTTGAGCCTCTACTACTTTAAAGCAAACTCACCCATCCATCCAATTCTCCATGCTTTATTTAGTTGAGACATTGCTTTTAAAAACACCCCCTAGCATTTCTAGCTGTGGCCAACTTGAGAAAGGGCGGATGATTCATGTAGCATTTACGTCTTGGAATCCATTTGCCCTTAGCTCAGGCATGCAGGCAGGAGGGAGTGCTTAGAGCAAGGGTCTTCAAACTATGGCCCTCCAGCTGTTGAGGAACTACAGTTCCCATCATGCCTAGTCATGTCTGTGAATATTAGAGTTTTACCATGCCTCATGGGATGTGTAGTTCTGCAACAGCTGGAGGGCCATAGTTTGAGGATCCCTGGCTTAGAGGGAAAACACCTCCTCCCCTTCTCCAGGTGAAGTAAAAAAATGCCTATGAAGACTCCTTGGATGTATGACATTATTTTGGTCTAGACCAGAAACCAGAAAGCAACTGAAGAAATGTAAAAAAAAAATTAAAAGAGTAAATATAATATACCCTTCTATCTTTTTACTATTGCTAACAGCATAAGGATTAAACATGTTAATGTTAATTGAGAAATTCCAGCTTTAAGACTTAGAGATAAAATCACTTATGCTATCATTGGCGGCTTGTGATTAATATGTCTTTGGTTACTATTCCTATAACAAAGTTCTGTAACTAATAGGAATGGAAAAACCCCTATTCCCAAGTCTTATTCCAGTCTTCTAATGGCACCCACTGAGTTTTTAAATGGCTTATTTAACTTTTTGTTTAATAGCCTACTAGTCACAGAAATAGCTAATAACCCGACTGGGAAAGGGATGTAAAAAACACAAAACTGTTACTTTTAGCTGTACTCAACATAATTAGCGTGCAGATGGTTGTTGCAGCAATCAATTGCTCCATGACCTTATGGTATAAATGCATCTGAAGTGATGAAGCCAGAGATGCAGCTAAAGAACATTTACATTTTTTAGCAAATATGCCGTTTTTTTTCCTTGTGATGCATTCAAGTGGCCCACAGCTTTTCCATTTTCAAATCTCATCTGTAGTGCTGTGAAAATGTATTTTCCCATTTTCCAGAGCTCTCTTTGCAGCTTTGTGACATTGAATCCAGTTAGATCTTTTTCAGTGCTGTTGATGTCACTAAATTTTTTTATCAATGAATAGTTTTTGCTGCTTTCTTTAGAGTTGGAGAGCAGACGATATGCTGTTCTTCAGTACCTATCACCAAAGAAAGTTATGTATTTGACTGTGCTTCTTCCTTTTCATGGTTGTGATCAAAAACCCAACTCATGTAGAAGCAGAACAGGTAGTGCTTCAATGCATATCTGGAGCTGGGAGTTTATGGACCAATCAATGGAATTTTATTGAGGTTCAGATCATGTATGCCAACTCTCAGGCTGTAAACATTTTATTGATGTTATTACACATGTGTTTTCTGCATAATGATCAGTAAAATACTTGCATATAGATACGTTTAAATGCAAAGAGACGCATATGCAAACATAGTGATAATGTATGTTTTCTCTTTGTTTAGACTTAAATCGGGGCTCCCCCCAAAAAGAGAAGCTCCACTTATCCGCACCCTCTTACCTTCCAATACCACTCTTTGGAGGGGGGCACATACCTGTCAAAACCAGGTACCCGCTCCCACTTCTGGGTAAATTCACTACACAACGATCTACAAAATTTCTGGCCCCTCCTCCTTCCCTCTGCTGCCTTCTGGGAGACACACAGGTCACAGAAGACAGCAGGACCATTCAGAAAGCGCTGCTCGTGCACAGTAGGAAACAGGCTGTGAAGCCACAAGGCTTCACTTCCTGTTTCCCTTAGTGAAGATGCCAATTCTTACCGCTACCCATCAGATTGTGTAAAGGAAGTGACGTTCCGACAAAAAAACACTTACTGCGTATGCGCTATGCATTCCAACATGCGTTCTATGACAGGTAGCGGTAATCTGATAGAACACCCATGCGGACATCTTACTACACCCAGCTACGTCTTGAATTGAAGAGTAATTTTAGCAAAAAAAGTGAGCGTATATAAATAAATATAGTATTTTCACATCAGTGATGCTGTTTGAATATTACATTTTGAAAGAAGCTAGAAGCCAGCAGTAGGAAGGTGACGGAGGCCATGTTGGTACACCCCACACTGCTCAGCGCTAAACCTTTAGGCCAGGGATCCTCAAACTACAGCCCTCCAGCTGTTGCAGAACTACACATCCCATGAAGCATTGGAAAATTCTGACATTCACATACATGACTAGGCATGATGGGAATTGTAGTTCCTGAACAACTGGAGGGCCATAGTTTGAAGACCCCTGCTTTAGGCTTTCAAAATTAAACATCCAAACAGCATCACCGATATCAATATAATATATTTATTTATATACGCTCTGAAATTCAAGATGTAGGTGGGTGTAGTAAGATGTCCGAAATGGTGTTCTATCAGATTATCACTACTTGTCAGATCATGAAGTGTTTGAAACGCAAAGAAATGTGGAACGCATGTTGAAACATATACCGCATGCACAGTAAATATTTTTTGATCGGAACGTCACTTCCATTACACAATCTGATGTGTAGCAGTAATCTGATAGAACAATGGCGCTTGGACCCAGAGCCGATAGAAGAATCGGCTTGGGGTGCCGACATCGCAGGATCCCTGGACAGGTAAGTGTCCTAAAAGTCAACAGCTACAGTATTTGTAGCTGCTGATGTTTATTTTTTACGCACTTACAAATGCGTATACATGCGTTTAAACGTGTAAACATGTAAAGTGCATGTTCTTAAAAGCTGATTTCTGGATTCTATGTTATGGATCTTAATGGAGTGCTTGAATGGCTAATTGAAAATGATACAGCTGTGTTCAGATCCCTAATTAAAAAACTCTTGTATGTGCATTTTATAGCCGTGTGAACGAAGGTTTACTGCTTAAAAAGGGTTAATTCCAGATCGAAATGTTGCATAATGAAATTTTGATGTGACTTTCAAAGAGTAAATCTTTTGCATAAGAAATTTGCATCAAGGGCCTTCCTTTAATTCACCACATTGGCTAAGCGGATATTGCTGTCAATATAAGGATTTTTTATTTAAACCTTCCATGCATGTTATTAGGATCTCCCTATCTACTCACTAGTGTATCTGCTAGATATAATGTATACTTGTCCATGCTGTAAACTGTATAATTTGGCAGTGGGTTATGTTGGAATATTTAATGTCTTTATTTAGTCATGCATGTAGCAAAGAGTAAAATGCATTAACCTTCATAACCAATCTGCCATTCCCATTTGCTGGACTGACTGCATTATAGAGCTGAATTTCGATTGGTTGCTAGCAATTCCTGAGCCCATTTCTCTTTATACCATGTTTTAAGTAAAGGTCATTGTATATTAGCAACCTTTAAAGGATAGTGATTCATGAAACAGAACTGAATAAATGTTGGGTATATATTTTCCTTCATATCATGCAAGGTTAAGTTTAGTATTGGCAAGGGGCAGTTATAATCCTAAAGCATCTAGAAAATGTGATCAAATGTTCACAGACCCAGAAGTGATCAAGTATTTATATGCCATTCACAATAGGCTATAACATTTTATTCAATTGAATTCTCAAAGGCCACATTCTCACTAAATTGGAATCAATGGATCAAAAAGCTTAAAATGAAACGTACCTTTTCTGGATGTGCAGACAAACATTCTCCCCTACAGAAATGGTTTTCAGCTCTTAAGCCCCGTACACACGTACCGATTGTCGGCCGAAAAGATTCGGCCGACGACCGATTGGCCGATTTTCGGCTTGTTAGTATGATGCTTCCGACAGCTGAAAGCGCACTTTCGGCCGAACAGAATCTGTCGTGCAAGCATTAAAATTTTTGTATGCCGACACCAGAACGGCCGATTGTTCGCCAGTCAGTACAGAATTCGGCCGACAGACAGCAGATTTGCAAGACTGGGCATGCTCAGAAAAGAAAAAACACAAGGAAAGTTAACCATCACATGACATCACTTCTGCAGTCGGCGGAAAAAATTAGTGTGCAGTCTTTTGCACTTTTCAGCGGACACGACAGCCCGGGGACAAAAGACGGCCGATCGTTCGGCCGACGATCGGTACGTGTGTACGGGGCTTAAGTCTACAGTTTGGGTGATAAGGGTATAATTTTCCTTAGTTAGTGTTTTAGAGTTTTTTGTTTTTTTATAAAGGTTCATGTAGACCAGGATACCAGAGCCTCAAATCCTTTACATTTTGTGATCTATATATATATATATATGCTTTTTTTTCCAGAAAACTGCAGCTGAATTATTTTTTTTTTTTTTTTTTTTTTTTTGCGGTTTTTCATGCAGGCTCAATCTGACTCTTTTTAAAATTCAAAATTATTTTAGAGTCATGTAGGTCAACCATGCAGGTCTGAAAAAACAGTGAAGTGTACATTTCCACAGCACTTTTCCATGACACCCAGGAAACCCAAATGTATTGGAAGGAGTGGTCAACAGTGGTGGTTTCCAATTATCCAAGTATAGGGTTAAAGTAACAGCTTTTGAGCCTGTGTTGGTACCAACAGTGCCCAGTGCTGAATTGTGGTCCCTTTTCACATTGTCAATGCCATGTTTAGTGAAAGAAAAGCTTTACTACCCAGAACAGAAGCCACTAGGAAACTCAGGTTGCTCATGTTCTGAAACCACTAGGTGATCATTGCTGGCATACCTGACTTTGTGGATCTGAAGAAAGGAAGGTAGGGCTAAATACAAGTGTTCTACATTTTTTGAAGTATGTTATGATTGGAAAAAATTGTATATACTTTTTTATTTAAAAAAAAAATACTAACATACTAAAAAAACATAAGTCAATGGGTGGAATAAATACTTTATTTCTCCATGTCTCATATCCTGTGCTGGCCCATATGCAATGATCATTTTGATAACATCTAGGTAAATATAATATAAAATAAATATAAAATATATCTATTGCTTTCTAACCTTCATTGGCTGTGTGAGAGCAGACATATGTAGTAATTTTCAGGGAAGTACTCTTTCTTTTCCAGCAATGTATAGCCTATCTGGCCTTCTACACAAACTCAATGGAAGCCAGGTATATAGATTCTACATCCCTAGATTCTAAAAAATATAATCAACCATCTTTCGGCAGGCTATGTTTTCTAAATTCTCCCATATACTTCCCTTCATTTCTTTGGGTGTCATTTTATATATATATATATATATATATATATATATATATATATATATATATATATATATATATATATATATATATATATATATATATACACACTATATTGCCAAAAGTATTGGGACACCTGCCTTTACACGCACGTGAACTTTAATGGCATCCCAATCTTAGTCCATAGGGTTCAATATTGAGTTTGCCCAACCTTTGCAGCTATAACAGCTTCAATTCTTCTGGGAAGGCTGTCCGCAAGGTTTAGGAGTGTGTCTATGGGAATGTTTGACCATTTTTTCAGAAGCACATTCGTGAGGTCAGCAACTAATGTTGGACGAGAAGGCCTGGCTCGCAGTCTCTACTCTAATTCATCCCAAAGGTGTTCTATCAGGTTGAGGACAGGACTCTGTGCAGGCCAGTCAAGTTCTTCAACCCCAAACTCACTCATATATGTATTTATGGACCTTGCTTTGTGCACTGGTGTGCAGTCATGTTGGAACAGGAAGGGGCCATCCCCAAACTGTTCCCACAAAGTTGGAAGCATGAAATTGTCCAAAATGTCTTGGTATGCTGGCTCCTTCGGAGTTCCCTTCACTGGAACTAAGGGGCCAAGCTCAACCCCTGAAAAACAAAGCCACACCATAATCCCTCCTCCACCAAATGATTTGGACCAGTGCACAAAGCAAATTCCATAAAGACATGGATTAGCGAGTTTGGGGTGGAGGAACTTGACCCGCCTGCAGAGAGCCTTGACCTCAACCTGATTATGCAAATAGGAACCAAGCATGTCACTATCAGCCTATTATTGTGAAAGCCAATATCACTGACCAATTCAGAGGCTCAGAAAGGAGCTGAGCCACAGCCCATGACCACAACAATTATAGAGCACTCCAAGGTTTGTGTCTCCCAGGGATCCCTAGAAGAAAAAGGGGTGATGTGAAGGCACCCAAAGGTGCCTGCTTCTTAACATCAGTGTGATTTTACTAAATATTTTCTGGTCACAGGTTTGCTTTAAGCTAAAGACTCTGACATATTCGTTTAACCACTTGCCGACTGCCTAACGCAGATCTACGTCGGCAGTCAGCCCCTCACAGGCAAAGCGAAGTAGGTCTACGTCGCTAGCCTGTGAGGGTCTAGGGAGCGAGCGCGCGCCCCCGGAGGCGCGCTCCCGCTCCCGCGTGGTCACGCACCCCCCCGCGCGTGTGACCAGCGGACCCGATGTCCGCCGGTCACTCGGCGATCGGCGGGGGAGAGGGAGAAAGTCAGGCGGCTTGTGTAAACAAGCTGCCTGTCATTCTCCCCGGTGTATGAAGGATGATCATACGGTTCTACTATGTAGAACTGTCGATCACTCTTCATACATCTGAAGCCACAGCCAATCACAGTAGAAAGCACGCCCCTAGGGACACACACAGCCTCTCCCTCTCAAATAAAGTTAACCCCTTCACTACCAGTGTATTTTTACAGTAACAGTGTATATGTATAGCACTGATTACTGTAGAAATGTCACTGGTAACCCCAAAAGTGTCAAAAATGTCAGTCAAGGGTCCGATCTGTCTGCCGCAATGTTGCAGTACCGCAAAAAAATCGCAGATCGCCGCCATTACGCGTTAAAAAAAAAACAACAAAAATGACAAAAATCTTTCCCTTTGTTAGTAAACGCGATAACTTTTGCGCAAACCAATCAAAATACGCTTTTTGCGATTTTTTTTACCAAACATAGGTAGCATAAAACAAATTGGCCGAAAATGTTAAAAAATTTAGATTTTTACATTTTTTTGGGGGGAATTTCATATAAAAAAATGTGAAAAATATTGCTATTTTTGCAAAATTGACGCTCTTTTTTTGTTTATAGCGCGTGATCAAAAAATCGCACAGGTGATCAAATACCACCAAAAGAAAGCTCTGTTTGTGGCAAAAAAAGGAAGCCAAATTTGTTTAGGTACAGCGTCGCACGACCGCGCAATTGTCCTTTAAAGTCACGCAGTGCCGAATCGCAAAATACCCCCTGGTCAGGAAGGGGGTAAAATCTTCCGGGGCTTAAGTGGTTAAAGAAAAAAAAAAAACATTTAAAGCAACTCTATCATTAAATAGTAAGTATAAGTAAATTATTTTATTGTAAGGCAGAAAGTAACTACATACCTCTCCCATAGCCTGCGTAGCCATATGCCACACTTTTAAGGAGAAATCACCGCCTGAAGTTTGCCTAACACTTCCAGGAGTGTAAGTCCCCTTCCACTTAGTGGTTCTTCCCGACAACTTCTAAAGGATTACAGGATATTGTAGCGAGCTAGGGAATAACCACTGGGAAGAGCGGGGTGGACCAGTAGAAGATTTCTCCTCAATAGAGTAGCGTGGGTGGAAAGAAAAATAAATATTTACATGCTTTTTTATAGTTTATAGTTTAGCAAGAGAGTTGCTTTAAAAGACCTTAGTTTACCTTATACATCACTGCATAAAATGTCTATTCATTAGTGGAGAGATGCAAGGATTACAAATTTAACAATATAATCCTCTGGTTTACTCTCTTAGTGTTCAGGGACTTTCATTACTTTTCATACATCATTAACTATAACATACAGGTTAGTTTAATCATTTGGCTCTTTTAATGACAGTTTTTCAGACAGCAGTTCATGGCGTAAAAAGCATTTTAGAACTTGCCTTTGATTGTTGTATAAAAAATGCAGCCATACTCTAATAAGTATTTCCTTATTTGCTTATGTATTACAGGCAGAGCTTTTTTTTCTAGGTGCGAAAGTGCAGGTACTCCCTCTTTTCGAGTCACCACTTGTCTCCACCCCCTACCCACCTCCGAACACCATCTCTTGGTTCCACCCCCAGTTTCCTCTTTTAGAGAATACGGAACCAAGTATCATTTGTTTGATAATTGTAGTAATTTGTATGGAATTTGGTGAAGATAACAATAAAAGCTATAAAATAGATCCCCTGCAGCCAGCAACAATAGACCCCTCCAGCAATAATAGACCTACCCAGCAGCAAAAGACCCCCGCCAGAAACAATAGACTTCCTAGCAGCCAGCGTCAATAGATCCCTCCCTCTACAGTAGATCAATCCCAGCAACAATTGATCTCCCCCATCAACTTAAGCCTTTAACAATAAATCCCCCACCAGCAACAACAGACACCCACCCGGAACAATAGATCCACCCTTGCAACAAGAGATTCTCCAGCAGTCAACAACAATAGACCCCCCAGAACCCCTTGCTATTACATACATTTAATGCAGGAGATGCAGCAGGTGTTCCCCCATGTTCCTGCTGAAAAAAAGCCCAATTACAGGAAAGCTAAAATCTAAATTGAAGATTAAACTTGAAACAGGGAGCCCATATTACCAGCCCAGTAGTCAGTTCATTATGTATATCACTGTAGCGAGCCAATGCACCCTACCCCTTTTTGTCAGTGATTTGAGAACCCTTATGTGTGATTTACAAAAACACCCACTGAAGACTCCTTGCATAGGTTTCTAGAGGTGCACTCCCTGTGAGCCTCTAAGGTGCAGTTTGCAATGGCAGTTGGATGTAGTGTCAGGGGAATGAAGAAAAGGTAACTACAGGCTGTTTCCTTTGTTTAATATTAGCAAAGTATGGGCTCATGTGAAGTGAATGTTTGGAAAGCACCCAGAGTGCTCAAGGTGCAACTAGGGAAGGTCCGCATCACACTTAATTTCTTAAGTTATTACAATTTTACAATATTTTAGACAGATGATGGTAAGCCCCACTGGCATACCAAATTGAAATACACATACTAGCTACCCACTCTGCAAACAAGGTTAGGTTGGTATTACTCTCATTAGGATTCATTCTCATTGAGATAGTTTTGAGTTTGTCACACCATCAATATGGAAATACACAGAATTAAAGTCACTGTCATCTTTCCCTTTTTTGCCTTCAGCAATGTACACTAAACACCCCCACACTGACAGCTATGTGTACACAGCTTCAATAGACCAGTTTAAGTTTAATTGCTCCCAATGATGCACATTTACAAACCAGTAAAGGTGGGTACACACTATAAGAAAATCAGGCGAACGATCATCTGGTTTTCCTTGATGTTTCACAGCAAGTCCGAACTGAGGATGGAAATATTAAATAATGTAGAAAAATGCTCATATGACAAAGGCTTTTTTTGTTGTTGCTTATTGTTTCTGATCATGCTCAGTTTTTCGTACCTGATTTTTCTATTATGAAAACTGTACAAAAACAGTACACATTAAACGAAAATCTTTTGTTCTGTTCGTGGAGTGTGTCTCTTCTGAAATTTTTGTTTACAAAGTCTGAATCGGATGATGAAAGTTGTGCATGCACTATACGAAAATCGAACGATTGTGCCTTGTACAGAATTTTTCTTCCGATTTTCTCATAGTGTGTACCCAGCTTAACTGTAAACTGCAGAGCCGGCTGTGAACCTGGAAGGTGTCTGTTGTTGTGAATTTGAAAGCTAATCATGAAGCTAACCTTGTAAAATGAATATGAATTTAATAGAAACATTTTAACTTTGATGTATAATGTAACACCGCATTTTTTTTCTTTCTTCACACAGATTTATGCCAAGGGCAATTACTGAAGTCACATCTGTTCTCCTGGAGTACAAGAATAAGGCCAGCTTTCCACAAGAGCATGGTATGGTGAAGCAGCTGGTGTTGTGAATCAGGCCGTGACCAGTCAACTACCGGCTACTTCACAACACCAGGGTTGCGCCAAACCCCTACCCCTATCAACAGATAATCCAGAAACCTAAACTGCTTAACTTCAACCATGAAGATTCTTTTTGCTTAAAATCTAACCTGATTCATACAGAGCTTATTAACATTCATCTGTGCCAGAATATGCCATGGAAAACAAAAATACTTTATTACATTATATTCTGATGCTGTCTTAGAGGTGGCCCAGTGCATAAGCATATGAAAGATGTTCCCTGCAGCAAATTACATCAATGCAAATGTAGCACCAGGGTTCTTATCTGTTTTGGGAACTCCACATGCTATTATGGGTTTAAGGGATCAAGAAGGGTCAAAATGCAGTTAGGTTTGCATTATCTATTTAATATTTTTATAAACTGACCGCGATGTAAATCTAGAACTTGGAGCTGGTCTACAGAAGAATGCATGTAGACCACCTTATGCTGCTGTTATATTGTCCAATCAGGAGGCTGAGGAAGGAGAGGATGCCAAGATGTATTGCTTATCTGTAATAGAGAATCATAGAGAAGCTAAACGTAACTGCAGATACCACTTTATATACAGTATATTGTATATATATTTATCTTTTCTAAATATGTAATGTGCGTATATACTGTATATACAGTATAAATACCGGAGTTCAATAAAAATAAGTGCACATTTATTTTCATTATGAAACAATAAATGCAAATCTGATATATTGTTTGTACTGATGCTCTATGTATATACAACACCTTATTCAGCCAGTGACCTAAAATCTTTTATCTGGCAAAAAAAGTGAAATCTAGCAATTAATTGTAAAATTAAGTGCTATAATGTTATTAATCTATATGAACTGTATGCAATTGTTCCCAAACCCCCAGAGATTATTTATTGCATTTATAGTCAGTAATTGTATATAAAGAAATTCTTCCTATTTTTTCTAAAAATACCTGCATTGTATATTTAGTATTTATTAACATTGGTCACGTATCCCATATTTTGAAGCATGGGCATTGCTAAGCATTGTGAAAAAATGAATGTTTTACACCATATTACTGCAGCCCATCAGTTTTAATAACCTTTGGAGTCCTTTCACACGGGCTTTCCACCCAGCGGACTCCGTTTTGCTCAGTGGGGATCAATCCGCTGAGCAGGCAGATGACAGGTCCATCTCAGCTTACTTTGCAGAGACGGAGCTGTCAGATGCCCGCCCTCTTCTATGGGAGATCGGATGAAAATGGACCACCTGTCCGTTTTCATCCAATCCGATCCTCTAGACGGATAGAAAATAGGGTTTCCATCCGTCTGGATTTCACGGACAGGATTGGATCGTATAGCGGCGGGTGTCAGCGGAGATGTCACCGCTGACATCTGCCGCTCCATCGGGATGCATGTAGCATACGATCAGGTCCACCTGAAAAAACTGACAGGCGGAACTGATCCGAAAGCCCGTGTGAAAGGGGCCTTAAGGTGTTTCTGTACAGATAAGCTGTCTAATCCCTGGTTGACACTCATGCAGTTTCTAAAGCATTCCAGAATGCGTGGAATCATATGACAAGTGAAATAACATGAGTTTCTGTGGAGGCCATTCACATATATGCAGTGTGAATATGATGTGGTTTTAGAAAGGTTGTTGTGCGGTGCAATTTTTTAGCTCCAAAGACTTGAATGGAAACCACATGCAGATTGCTTATCTGTCCAAAAGTAACGGGATTCCAGTATGTTTTGTACAAGTCTTTGCTTTCTTCCTCACTTCCAATCCCTGGACCATGTGCTGAGATAGAGAGGAAGACAGAGAGAGGGAGAGAGAGCAAGAGAGAGCGAGAGAGAGAGAGCGGCTGTATCCAAATCCCACTGCAGCCACCCCTTGAAATTGCACTGCAAAATGGATTCAACTGCACTGCATTAGTGTGAATCTAGGCTAAATACTGCACACTGCTGGCAGCTCCAGCCAATACTCAAATGTACTGTAAATAAGAGCTCTGATTTGGTTGTTACAAATGGCTAACACATGTATTTTTTGTGTTCAGTTGGGAGTATTAGTAACTGCTTATCAAACTAATTACAACTGCTTCACTGTTTTCTCCGAGAACTGCATTCCTTTTGTTCATGTAGTAGACATAAAAAAGGATTTATCACATCTATAGGCCTAATAAAACATCTAGTACTTCATACTATGTATTCAGAATTTATTTTTTCCAATAAGGTCAATGTCCGTCTAGTTGTCCTATTGAGGGAATTTTCCAGTAAATGGGTCTCACAATTGTGCAGAAAAATACATACCTGCTTGTACAGATAGTGCTCCCTTGCTAGCTGGATGAGCCAGATGTTCCTACCTCGCTCTAGTGCAGAATGTATGTTTCTGGCAAGAGAGTGACATTTCGTGCATCCAGCTGGCGAGGGAGGGAGACATTCAAACACATTTGTCCTGCCACTGGTAAGTTTTCTGGCTAGTGTGATATCAGCCTAAAAGCACTCTTTTTAAATAAACCCACCAAAGTGAAATTGCTTCCTAAACAGCAGTGGCAAACAATCAGGCTGATGGATATCCATCAGCTTCTCAGTTTAATGGCCAGTACACACGATCCAAAAATTGTACGTCAGATCATCTGTTTTTTTTTTTTTTTTGTTGGTGTTAGTCTCAGATCGAAAATGAAGAGTTTACTAAAGTGACGAACATTCTCATACGACAGAATAAAACTTCAGAAGTGATGAAATGTGTTGTAGTGTATTTGTGTTGTATTTTTGAACGACAAATGTACTGATTAACCACTTCTGGACAGGAATATTTTCCCCCTTAATGACCAGACCATAGAGACATGTGATCCTATATAGCAGGATCACATGAGCTCTGTGATCATCCCAGGGAGAAGGATGGTCGGCTGTGTTTACAACAGCCGACCACCCTTCTCTCTCAACGGGGAGCAATCGCAGTTGTCAGGCAGCAATCGGAGCCGCCTGACCTGCATATCGCCGAGTGGGGGCGGGAGCGCACCGGTGGCAGCATGCGCTCGCCTCCTAGCTTCCTGTGCTCTACCGACGTAGATCCACGTTGGTTTGCGCAAAAGAGCCACCCTGCTGCGGTAAAAAGGTGGCGGGTGGTCGGGAAGTGGTTAAATACACCTTTCTTGTCCCATCGGATAATATCTGATATCTGTCATGATCAGCTCTCGAAAGCTCTTTACTAACGATCAGATTATCGTATGATTGATTCAAAAGCGGTATTTTTCGTACGTTTTTCAGATTGTGTATACGGGCCAAAAGTAAGAGCTAATATGAAGTAAATAGCACACTTGTCTTTTTCATTAAACAGATTGTGTTTTGTCAAGCATACACTAATCATATACAGTACCTGCATCACCAGTAATCCTACTGATACCCATCAGTTTATGGTGTTGTGTGCATACCCATCAGACCATTGTTTGCTGGAACAAAATATCTTTAATGGAGAGATTCGAGCATCATTTACAGTACTTGAAGAGGATTACATAAGGATAAAATGTGAGTGAAGAAAATTACAGAACTGCATGTTATGCTCTGGAGAATGCTTGAAGAGGAAGATACAGGACAATGGTTGTCATGGTAACACAATAAAGATGCAGCACTCACTGGCAGTATTCTTAAACTGCATGCTGGGCTTTCCCAGTCTTATTTAATACCCACAAAGGCTTTGGAGTAATAGTATTTATTTCACAATTGTCTCCATCAATAGCTAAATGTTTGATAGAAGATTTGGCAGAGACACAAACTGTCTACTTTCATTATACATATGAATACTAATCGAGGTCATACATAGGTAAAATTGCAAACTAATTTTTTTTCGAAAATCAGAAAGTTTGTGTGTTTTGTGATCCGATGATGCCACCATTGATTTCAAAATTCAACCAACCAAGCCGTCAGTTTCCCCTCATGTTGCTACAGAAAATTATTTTTGTGGCCGGGAATCTTCTTTTCTTTACAGGTCACAGCTCATGCACACTTCTTTTTCGGTCATATTTCTCACATGATTCTTCCACCATTGATTAGGAATTTGTTTGTTTTTCAAAAAATTTCCAACATGCCGGAACACTCAAATTCAAAGGCCGCGGGAAAAGCGGACGTTGCTGCAGCCCACTAACGGTGCAAAATTAGAATGAAAATTCTTAGTTACGATTTTCAAAAGAAAGTTCTTTTGGGATTCAACCCATGTATGGCTGGCTTAAGTCCTGTATAACACACCCCTAGGGAAGCTGGTTGAGTGTTCAAGTGTATTCATCTAGATCAGGTGTTCTCAGGTTTTTTTCCACTGTGTCCTAACTTGCCAAGCACTGGAGACCCACACTCTTTAGCTATTTTTAACCTCAACACCAAACATAAAATATTGCTTAGTTGCAAGTAGAAATAAAGGCAAATAAAAGACATTTATGAACAGGTAGACTTTTTTATTGCAGAAGATACATGCAATAATATAAATGTACCTGCCTGTTTGCAATCCACTGAAGAATGTACAATGAGCTTCACATTTCCAGCACAGGGCTGTGCTGGGATTACTGGCTCTTGGGGATGCATGGGACTGACCTCACCCTGCGTCGGCCAATCAAGATACCCAAAAACCGGCACCCAGATGAACCCGGGGAGAAGATCACAGATGTCAGACCTTTGGAGCAGAGGTAAGTAGTTTAGTTTATGTGACGGTAGTCACCATCACTGGGAATGAAAGACAAACACTATATGTGGGGTTTGTTATTGTTAAGTGCCTGTATCCCATTGTTCTATTGTTTCTGTCTGCCTTGGCATCAACCTATTATGGGATGTATATGTGTATGTGGTTTAGCTGCTAGAGGGAAGGGGGTGATTTCTTCAGCAACCCTTCCTAAAGACTGTCTACTGTTGGAAAGTTGAATATACCTGTGTGTCATGTTACGGAATATAGTTTACCCCGCGTAATGATGTGTCATTATGCAAAGAGAGGGGGGGGGTTGTCCCCTGAGTGTATATCTCTTTGTGCCTTTGTTTGAATAAACAGTCTTATGCTTCTTACCACCCTACACTGATGTCTTGACAAGTAACTAGGTGGGCTAAGGAATCTTGGATCGTGCTGGTACCAGGCAAGAGAAGCTTATACAGTGGAGATACCTAGGCTGGGTATTGGAGCCCCGTTACAGTTTGGTTCTGCTTTAACTCTGTATTTTACAGTTAGACATAAGATGAAATTAAAGTGCATTATGAGGATGCAAAGTGTTGGTATTTTTTGGGGGTTTTTTTGCATTTTTGATAGAAGGACATGTGTCATTTTTGAACCAGTATAACAATATCAAATAGATAAATTGACTTTTCACTGTAGAGAAACTTACATGGAAAGTGAATACCCTTCTAAATTTTGAATAGAAGGCCATGTTTAAAGACCTACGAGGACTCCCGTGGAAAGAGGATACCCTTGTGATAGACTATGTATGGAAACTGCAAATGGACAGAGAATACCCTGGAGAGATGTGATAGGAGACTGAAAATTTCGGACATTGCTACAGACAGCAGTTCCTTAAAGTGAACACCATATCTTATAACCGAACTGCAACAAAAACACATGTTTCAGCCCAAACTGGGAAAGGAGTAGCTTTCTTTCCTGTGGTGCACTATAAATAACTATAAAATGACATCATCACAATGCTGATGTCATTTCACATTATGAATTACTAAAATGCAAAGAATAATTATGTGCAGAAACCCGCAACAGCTAATCAGAAATCAGCTTTTAACTGTACAGTACAAGCTGAGTTGCAAAGGACAACCTTATTCTATCACTATTAATAGAAAGACAGAAAATAACGACCAAATATACATTTCTGCAACCCACAATAAAGGCAATTGCATAATACCTGCTAGGATGCTAGGAGTGTTTTCACATTTCTGTTGTCTGATTAAACAAGGAACCCCAGGGCCAGGATGAGGGGTGGGCAGGAGGGACGGTTGCCATGGGTGCAATGGTTTACTGAGTGTAGGACCCTGAAAAAATGCACATCATGAATAAGGTAAGGGGGCGCAATTTGGCATCTTTGCCCTGGGCGCTGGATGATCTTGTCCCGGCACTGAGGAACACTGTGCGGTTGATTGACTAAAACTGGAGAGTGCAAAAGCTGGTGCAGGTGTGCATGGTAGCCAATCCGCTTCTAATTTCAGCTTTATAAATGAAGCTTTGAAAATAAAACCTAAAGCTGTTTAGTTGCTATGAAGAGCTGCACCAGATTTTGCACTCTTCAGTTTTAGTAAAAGAACCCCAGTGATTCATTGTAGGATTTCCTCTTTAGTACAACTATTTTTCAGCATGCTTAACTGCGCAACTGAAATCATACAAGTAAAAACCATCTAGTTAAGTTTCTGAAATATCTCGAAATAATTTTTCTTTTTATATATTTCTGATACTAAAAAAATTGGATAGGATAAAATAGTTGAAGAACTTTGGAGTCAGCAGGAATGCTTTGTCATAGTTTGGAGAATATGCTTCCTTTTTTTACAGTATATGCTGATACTATCATATTCCTTTGCAGAATTTTTAATATCATTGCCTGAGACTCTACCTTCCATCCAACTTCTCGCCAACTTAAAAATGCTAATTTAATACAAATTAAAAAGTTTCAGCTTTTAACTTCTTTAAAACAACATGACAATAAATGCTTCTCTTTTTTATTTACTTCATAATAACAAATGGAACATGAATTGTATATATTCCACTGTAATAGGAACATTAATTGACAGAACCACTGAAAGAACATCTTTCTTTTTTATGTAGAACATTCTGCATTAAGATGAGTGCCCGAGGCTGTACTCCAGTTTGCCAGCACGCTAGAATTCCGATGCAGCAATAAATGATCATGCAGGGTGGCACAGTGCAACAGAGGGATGGTAAGATGTGTCTGCCAGACTAGCATATTAGTGCGGGCAAGCTGTATCACAGCCAACGGTGTTCTTTCTGAATGACTCTGTTATTCCTGGCATTACTGAATCACCGACCTGGAAACTCACCATGCTTGATTGGCACAAGACACGCACTAGGCATCATCTCTGTTGGATTTCGGCAGCAGGCTGATAAACAAGCAGAAATTCCTGCTAAGTCATTTCCCAGTACACCTTGTGTTCTGCACTACTAAGATAGATTAATTTAGTGGTTGATGTACATGTTTTTATACAGATCATCAAACAACTGAATTGAGATACATGTGCCATAATAAATTGTCTGTCATATATATTTTAGACATGTATTAATCATTACAAATAGCTGTAAATAAAACCAATTCACGCAAGCAAATATCAGTGGCATCTGGTCTGTAAGTGTCACTGTTAAACAAGTGAAAGCTGTTTTTGGTGAAGCCCTATTTCTAGCAAATTTATATTTGTGTGCTGGTGTGTGTGTGTGTGTGTACAGATTGATATAAAATATCTACATCTACAGTATATACAAATATATATATATATACACATAGATTTAAATTTGCATTTTATAGTACTTTGACAGAAGATATTTTCTTTGTATTAGGGAATAAGGAAATGTTTGCTGGGGTTATATATATTTTCTTAATTTATTATGGTCAGACCTTGAAAAAAGTTGTGATATATATATATATTTATTGATAAAATTAGCTTTTGGCTCCTTTGCACATTGTTATCTGTTTCTTTATAACATTTTAAGAAAAGCCTGTTGTTAAAAGACCTTAATATCTTAATCTGAAATGTACACTCAAATAAATAAGGGCAACAGAATAGGGCCCTATGAGATGCCTTTTCAGTTTCATTGTGACAAAGGTAGCCTCTAAACGATCAGTGTCATTTGTTGTGCTGTGTCTTTATCTGGTTCATAGTATTCTAGGAAATACATGTAATAAATATTTATTTGTAAATGAGAAATGTTTTTTTTAAATTTATATACCTGTATAATATTTATAAATGAAAAAAATATATATTTAGGAATTGCGCTGCTTTTAATCCCTAGTTGGCACTTCTTAAAAAGCCAATGTCTTTATTAGGCAAGTATCACAATAAATGTGCAATGTTTGCAATATTTTGTGGAATTTACCAGGGCCTGCTTAGTCAGCATATATTAGTTTGTAGATTGCTAGAAATGAGTTTACAAAATTTAGAATTGTGTTACTGGTTGGCAGGTGAGAGTCCTTCCAGGGTAGCAGGACTTACATAAAAACATATGAGGCAAGCCATAATTGTGAATTGTAGATAAGGGATGAAGTCATCTATAAAGTTCAGCAACAATAATTCTGGAGATTGTGGAGCAGTAAATTCCAGGTTTCTTGTCAGAATGGTATAGGTTCTCAAACAATAATTGTGTTTCTGAGGATAGGAACACAACAGAATGTATGAAACAGGTTAGCTGCATCCTTGCCTCAGCTCGGGTATACTTCTTGCATCAAGTGACCCACCATTGACAGGTGTTCAGGAGTGTAGTATGTCTTATTCTACCCTATTCCTGTCACTTTATTCAGAGTGATTCATGATTGCAGTAGCCTTAGATTAGTTAGGGTTCTCAGCTAGCTTTAACTGCCACATAAAGAGGGCCAAACTGTGTTCTTATACCATTCCAACAAGCTAATAAAGACATATTTGACAACCCTTGAAGAAGACCAGACGGAATTCAGTTGACTATATTTTTTCTTTAGATGCAGATTAAACTATTGGAAAAACAATGCCCTGTCCCAGTTAAATTTTGTGTCAGGTGACTACAGAGACCTCTAGGAGAAGCAGTCTCATATAGGAGGAGGTGTGATTTGTCCTGGATCCATGGAGGAAGTTGCCCATAAAGTGGGAAGGAGTGCTGTGAATCATCCACAATGTCTTTCACTGTGTCTGTCATTAAACAAGTGGTCATGTTATAACTTACAATAAAGGTTTACGCCTTTCTCTTCGGAGGATGTGAAATAAGGTAAAGAGACTATCAGGCCCCTTTTGGGTCTATGTCAATAAATTTCCTCCGAATAGGTTAACTGGGCATTCTGGGCTTCCCAAAAACAAACATCGTATTAGTGGTTCAGCTTTGTCAATACTCACAGTCAGTGTAGGTGTGGTCAAGCAGTGTGTCGGGACACCATTTATACCCATAGAATTTTCTCCCTGCTCTAAGCATGCACCTTAATAAAATGCATCACTCAGAGAGGAGTGAGTAGCACTGTTCTTTAAACAGAAAATCATATTCCAGTCCCTTAACTATCAGAGTGTACACAGGCTACTGTTTCCAATCAAAAGACAATCTAACACTGAGTAATCAGAAAAAAGGAAAAGCGCCCCTTAGTGTAGTATGAACACAAAAATGTATTGAACCCCTAAATAGGCCAACTTACATGGGCTCATCTGGTATAAACAAGGATCCATACATCTCTGCTGTCTTGCACCCATACACCTGTCCATACTATCCCAGTTCTAAATAAAACTACAAAACAACATCCCCTGGACTGATCATTGACTGAGCCAAGTACTTAAAGTGATAAGTTTCTGCAAGCAGTTGCTACCAGTAACCCAGGGGAATTCAGAAAGCGTTATATCCAGCAGTCCTCTAGGGGGCAGTGCTGCCTATATATATATATATATATATATATATATATATATATATATATATATACTTCAACATTATCAATCAATCTATAGTAGTGCAGTGCTCTAATACCTAAAACAATAAAAATACTACAACAACTTGCCTTGGAGATAGTTGATTAATATTTGTTGTATTAGCATTTATATGGGTATTATCAGCTAGATGAGTAGCAGTTAAATTGGGTGCCTTACATTATATTATATATATACTTACCCCAGACCACCCCCAGTATACTACTGAACTGCCAAAGCACATTTTCCGGTGTATGGGCGCAAGACAGGCGAGACGCATGGATCCTTGTTCATACCAGATGAGCCCAGGTTTTTTTTACAATTTTTACCATTTGTATGAGTCGCCCCAACTCAGGTTTCAATATATTTTATTGTTCATACCACACTTAGAGGAGCTTTTACTTATTTCTGCTTCCTTTCAGTCTACAGAGTAGGCTACAGCTCTTGGATCAGCCAAGCATAAGAGTGTATTGGACTAATTTTTTGCTCCAGTTTATGTTTACCAACAAACTTTATTATTGGACTTGGTGTTGCTTTTGCACCTACCATTATCCTAACACTTAGTAATGCCAGGAGGTCCCCTTCTGGGGATCGCTATGGGCATTTGCTATTTGCTGGGCACCAATGAAACTGATGTTGTGGCTGAATTGAAGCTTGTCCTTGTGTTATCTGAGGAGGACCTTGTAAGGACCCCTGAGCAACTTGTCTTGTGCTAAAAGGGCAATCATTCTTCCAGCGTTACATCTGTCTACAAATAAAACATGCCTGATCCCACACATTACCCAGTCTCCCTCTCTGCCAAATGGGGTCCTTGGCTCTGTCTCTGAATAGAGAGGAATGCACTTGCTTTAGCCTTCTTAGGAAAGCAACCTCCAGCTCCTTCAAGGAAACAGTGATTCTCTGAAATAGATTTTTAATTGCTCATAGGAATCAACAGTTCCAGCAGTTTTGGAGTTCTCATTGGTAAAAGTAAGCCAGTCATGTGCAAAGTCAAGCTGGGAGGCAAGAAATAACTATGCATGTTTGGATAGACAAGACTTCCATTTGTAGAAGAAACCAGTAAAGCCTGCGGATAAGATACATCGCTGTAAATTACATCCTACAAAAGAAGATATAGAGGATTCAATTCATTGGAATAGCTTCCTAGAAAAGAACATGGGAGAGACGCCAAAGGTATAAATTAATTTCAGTCAGATTGAGTCTACCAATATGATTTAGATGGAACAAAACCCACACTTGTAGTTTAGATTGAATTTGAGTGAAGAATGAAGTCACATTGAGTAAGGGAAATTAATTTTTGATACTTAACCATATAAAGATGGATTACAACTTCCATTTTACTGCTTGAGGATTATGCCATTGTTAGGTAAATTAGCATGCACCACCACCACTATACTCTACTCTCCATGCAGATATGATTAATTTGTATAGTAGCCTTTGTGGCATTTCCCTCTGTCCCCACGTGTTTTACTGGCCTCTGCTGCACAGTCTAGTATTTGAGCACCCCACATTCCATTCTCCTTGTGGCTATGTGTCATGAGTGTCTGGAGCCTTTGCTTTATATATAGTTTAATGTCCCCACAAGCATTAACAGCCTGTAAATGTAGCTAACTCTTGCTGCACCAGGGGGTACCTGGTGGAAACTACAGTCATGTGAAAATTCTAACATTAGGGCAGTTCCCCAACTTAAAGTGTTTTCAGAATATTTATACTGCTCTGAATATAACAGAGCAGTATATATTTATGTCAATAAGCAAAGATCTGTGAGGTAGGAGAATCTCAACTTATTTCCACAAATCAATATGTAGCAAATTCTTTTTAATTGATTAATTTATTTTTAAAAGCATATACCAATCTTAGTGAAAACAGTCTACAGTAGGGAATATATAAGAATATTTATTCACAAGACATGTATTCAAAATATATGTTCAAACTGGAAATGACACAAAAAGATAACTCTACATAAAATACAAACTTAAAACAATGAATGCAATGTGATATGTAGCTCAATAATGAAAGTAAAAATAAAACAAGATTACCTTTTCTCAGGCATAGCATAAACCATAGGTAAGTATTCTAAATAATCAGACCACAATTGTCTGCGAATGGGGCAGCCGATAGTCACTCCACTGCAGATGGAGCGAGAATAAGCTATGCAAAACGGAAGACTAAATTGCAAATAATGCACTGAATCTGATATTAATAAAAATGTATAAAAACAAAATTAGCTTTTTAGAGAAAAATCTACTATGGTTTATACGGCTGGGATTGTAATCTTATTACCCTTGAATATGCAATATAAAACATATAAGGAAGGAAATAAACAATTGTTAAATAATTTTAAATAAACAGCAAGGTATATATTTACCACACTTAAGATGGCTGCTAGCTTCAAATGGTCATTACCAGAGTCCTTAAGATGGATGCCTTCCCAAGATGGTGGCTAGTGAGGGAGGAGTTTCGTTTGGCGTTTTTCAAAGTTTCAGATAAATGATGGAGCAAAATGGAGTATGTTTAGATGAGTATATGTATGGATGTGAGTAGTGTGTGTGTTGCAAGTGTAAGGGGTGTTGTCAGTATGTGTCCTATTACATCTGGGTTCTCCTTTTTATATGGTATTGAACAAAGGACTATTAAAATTACCATGAGTTAAACCCAGAGGGAGGAACATTATCCCCATTGGTTGGGATATTCTATCCATTAACTGGTGAGGTCATAGTCACACCTCTTTAATCATGCCCAATATTTTGGATAATAAAACTATATGATAATTCCTTTATATTCAAGATTAACCATAAAAGCAACATAAAAACTTGTCCATACTCTCAGTACATACATAAATGTCCATCTAATCTCCTTCATGTACCCTGGCAATTATTGGATCTGGTATGCCATTTATAAAGATAATTATTTTTAATACAATATATATAAATATTTATATTGGAAAATACTAAGTTACCCCGAGACTGCATTTAGTAGCATCTCCAAAGGAGGCAACATTGTATTGCTTATTAGATTCAGTATTTAGAACATACAATAGCCCACTATTAAAAATAACCTTTGACCTGTCTGGCCAGTGAAAATCCATTAATTATTTGGATTCGGTCTAACACTTCAGACATTTAGGCTAGGATTGGAAGATCTATAGTGGTCATAAAAACTTAACCACAAACTTCTCTAAAATGAGGTAATTAGTTTTAAGACACATAAGTCCTTACACATAATAGAAAAGTATTCTTATATATATATATATATATATATATATATATATATATATATATATATATATATATATATATATATATATATATATATATATATATATACATATACATATACATATATATATATATATATATATATATATATATATATATATATATCTTACATTATATATATTCCACTATTTCAATAATAGAATAAGACTTAATTGTTGATATACAGTTTACACACAATATAAGGTATCTTTTTTATTTATATAGTTAAATGTCTGATGAATACACTATTGTCCATTGTTAAATACAGACAGACTAACGTCTGGACATCAGTGACTGTTGGTGTCTGGCTAAAATCACCCTTATCTGATGAGACGTCCATGTACTACCTTTTTTATGACTACAAGAAATGCAAAGATCTCTGTTGATATTCTACTCTCTCTTGTAAGAGACATTTTGCAAAAGAACATATATTAACTTTCATTCACCTCCAAACAAGATGGAAGCTGCACTGTTCAAAATCTATATGCATAAGATGGAATATACATGGCTTTTTAAATCCATTTTTTTTCTATTATTTAATCACCCCAATAAACCTGACAGTGTGCAGCAGTAAAGATACAGAGTTCTTCTGAAAAGTGCTGTCTTGGGTCACTATGCATTGTAACTTGATGTAGCTTGCATAAGGAGAGACGTCGCTGAGCCCGTGCCCTCTTCATCAGTCTAGTGTATCTCTGTTGCATCACTCCCAATAACAGAATGGGGTCCCACTGTTCTCATAGCGCAGCCCTCATGCATGCACTTGTTAACTCCTTCCTTCCCATACCTATGTGAATTGGTCATAGATCTCCATAACACAGGGTTCGGCTCTGGTTGCTACTGGAAACTGGCTACTGGGGAGGGAGCCATATAACTGACTCCCTCGCTACTAGCGTACCCATAACCTATACCAGGTACCACACTTTACGACTGGTTGCAATGTGGCTTGTTCTAAAACTTGGTTACTCTTAGCAACTGCATTACTTTTTCTGCTTGTTTTGCCAAGTAGACCATTGTACTAGCTGAGCTCCTTACCCCATATGTGCCTTACTGACCCAAGTTCTTTTGAATATGCTAGGACCAACATGCTCCCCTTTTAATCAATTCAGACCAGATGTATGTAACACACTGCATTGTTACTGGTTGCAGGATGCTAAATGGCCACAAGATGGCAGTGTTCCGTGGTTTAGCTATTACAGGATCTAGTATAGCAATGCTAAGAATGTTGGAACTTGTATGCTGCAAGCAGGATTTCATCACTCAAATAAGCTAGAACTGAACTACAGATCCCAGAAGAGTGGGTAAAGGGAGAACATTTGGAGGAGAAAGGAGGTAAATGTGAGAAATCCAGGATGGCGGGAGATAGTGGTGCAGATCCAGGAGGACACAGGCCAGATCAGATCAAGCTAAACAGCTGAGCAGGAGATTCTAGATCACTGAACCCACTAAGGAGGCAGGATAGCCAGTTCTGCAGTTAGACAGATCAGGTCAATGTCATCGGCACAACTTCATCCGTGGGAGGACCAAGATACAAGGGGTCCCCCCAACAGCAAGGTCATTGCTTTGCTCTGCTACATCGAAAGACTGGGTGAAAGGGTTCCTAACCTATACCATGCCATCACATGTTGCAAGCTTATTTGTGGTTGCTAGTTATTCAAGCTCAGGAACTTCTGCAGTACAGATTGCCACACAGATACACAGACTCTATAGCCCATTCAGTGCTATGGCCTATCTCCATTCATGCTCATTGATTCACTGCATGCAGAATATCTGCATTAATGCTTTCTGTATCCCACATAGGCAGGAATTCTGAAAGTATTCCCTTCAGGCCTATTCTATCCCAGGAAGGCAAACGTTTCATAAGCCCAGTTCTGCAATTAAAGGAACGTGCTTCTGCTCCCACCCCCTACCAGCTTAAGTATTCTCTATAGTCATCTGTTGTCCTTAAAGCGACTACCCAAGTTTGTTGACATCTAATAAAGGGGAACACTGCTTGGGATTTCATTATTACTAGGATAGTACAATTTCTGACCTAAAGAGACTAAACCTCTGCTGTGCACCAACGTAAAGACCCCATTAAGCCAGCAGAAGAGACCTTCCCACATTTTGTGATTGGTTCTTTATGAGACATCTTTTATCATAATCATCAGAGAGGTAAACCCTGAGCCCGCCAGTGAGCTAGCCTAATATCTCTTGCTCTTTTCTTTTATGTTCATTTGGAAAAAACCTCTTGCTAGGAGGCTCTGAGTTCTGCAGGACAGTTGGGTCTACTTAATGTGGCACTCTACAGTGTTGTATTGTTTTTTCCCTACAAGTGGTTTTCTCTTGTGTACATCAGACATTGACTTTGTGATTATATTACTGCTTATCCGACCTCAATATAAACGGAATCGTTTTTCATCAAAAGTGGTGTTTTTATTCTATGAGTGACATCTAGCTAAAGTAATACCATGGTATCAGCAGGGGTTGTGCCTCAACCAGGGCTCAGAAGCGAACAGGGAACCCAAAATACTCAGTGGCTCCTGAGAGGGTGGTGCTACACTTAGAACAGTTGATGCAACTTTACTTAAAAGTCTTTTAGCAGTACAGTCCATAATGAACATTTGCATAGGAAGTATCCTATCTATTCCTAGCTGTCTGCCCAGGCATACCTCAGAAAGGTAGTAGTCCATGTTGGTGTTCTACAGGTGCTGGTTGATCTCCAGACCTCTAGTGCCTCCAACAGACTGCAAGGCACAGCAGTCTTCCTACACAGTAGTCACAGCATGCCTCACTCAGAGTGCATTCATGTTCGCCGAACCCAGTCTTCCCCCAAATATATAACACCCGTGGGAAGGCTGGATCCAAAAAGCCCAGGAATTGCAGCACACACATTAACCTCTTCCCCTGGCCTGGGGTAGCCACTAATTAAAACCATACTCTAGTAGGCAACCTGCCTACAAGCCTACAAGGTACAGTGCAGTGCCATCTCAGGCCTGTTTCTCCATATGTCATGCACTATAGAATAAGATAAATACACTACTCATACCTTCTGCTGTGTCCCTATACTCCTCTTGCTTCTGTTAACCTAATTACAGCTTGTGTTCCTTTACTACTCCACTGCCAAATGTTTATAGGGGCACACTTAAAAATTAGAAAAACACAAATGAGGGCTAACAAGCATGAAACTACAGTGGAATAACTGACTATAGGTTTTAGAATGTATATGTTATAATTCTTATAGGCCTATATTTTTATGGAAATAAATTAAACAAAAAATACCAACATAGCGCTAGAGTCCAATGAGTCTGTAAGAGCAAAGTAAAACCCCAACAAAATGAGTTGATCCTAAACAATCAGAATTGTGCATAACCAAGTCTTAAAACATTCACCAAGGAAGGGGTTAACTCAGTGTGGTGTATGATGTGCCGTGCCATGCTCCGTCCACCAGCGGGATAACTGATAACTGCAAAAACATAAATAGAAAATACAGAGAGCACCAGGTCCTAGTGCAACACCGTTTTTTGTTTAAAATTAAAGATAACAAAGTAACGCTAAACACTCACATTGTATTCAGAGAACAAGCACGTCAATGTGAAACTGCAGTGGCTCTCTCATATGTAGGGCTCCAGGCTGGATCCAGGGTAAGTTCTCAGTGTAAGCCGCACACAACGAGGTTCCTCCAATAGCCGGGAGACTCGATCCAGATACACATCCAAGTGATCCTCGACCAGTGCCAGCTGGTATCTGACGCTAAAGTTGCTATGACAACGTGTTTCAGAGGGCGTGGCCTCCTTCTTCGGGTCTGCCCAATGTCCTCAAGGGGGTCCTTAAGCAGTGTCATTCATATGGTTATTAACCCATTCCATGTCAGACAATAGTCTTCTCCAAGGAGCGTATGGCTACTAATCAATTAGCAAGGCAACTCAGGCTACAATCGTGGCATGCATTCACGTATCATTAACATTAACCCCTTCTATGTTATGTGCTACAAATGGTTACCTTGCTATCAAACCTATCCTCTAAACTGACTGTATTGTAGCAGAACATACTGTACATTTAAAACATTTAAATAAAAGAATCAATTTTTCCAAGCATCTATTTAGAAGCATTTATTAAAAATCCCTCTAACAGAGGGAGGTGCATATTTTGTATGAGGGAAAACAAAAGCATATAACTTTCCAACAGCATGCTTCTTTCATAAAAAATCTATACAATAATATTCCATTAACCACTTCTGGACCGAAAGGATTTGCCCCCTTAATGACCAGGCCATTTTTTTGCGATTCGGCACTGCGCTATTTTAACGGACAATTGCGCGATCATGTGACACTGTACCCAAATAAAATTAATGTCCTTTTTTCCCACAAATAGAGCTTTATTTTGGTGGTATTTGATCACCTTTGCGATTTTTATTTTTTGCGCTATAAACAAAAAAAGAGCGACAATTCTGAAAAAAAACAATATTTTTCACATTCTGCTATATAGATGTAGCACCCTACAAGGTAGGTGCTAGGCAAAGTATAGTGGGTCCTGGCTGCCGAACAGCAGGGCCATGATTTTCACCTGGGCTGTCATGTCTCCCAGGTGTGGCTGTTGAGAATGGGGAGTCTCCCCACTGTGCTCCTGAGAGGGCTCTCATTGGGCAGTGGAGGAAACCCAATCAATGGCACATTCAGACCTGTATCTACCCCAGAAAGGCAGATTCTGCCACACATGATTCTGGGAGTGGGTATAAGTTTGAGGGGAGTGCATGAAGCAGCGTCTTTGGCGGGAAGCAGACTCCCAAGAGGGGGAGTACAGCTGTCCTGCCAGAAGGATCGGGTGTCCCAGGCGGCTTGCCTGAGGGGACAGAGAGCTTAGCTGAGCTGCAGAGAGGATCTAGTGTGCCGAGGACCAGCGGAGTAGAGAGGGTCCAGTTTCAGGAAAGCATTCCCAGTTTGTGAGTACTGCAAACTACCCCTGGGGGTCTGCCTAGCTGAGAGGGGACTGCTCCGGTGAAGGTCCAAGGGATCCAGGAGCTAGCTAGCGGTAAAGGGGGGTGCGAGTGTTGACCCTGAAGTTCAGAGGGGATGCCTAGTGAGAGGACCCTGAAGTGTAGAGGGGGTGCCTAGTGAGAGGACTCTGAAGTATAGAGGGGGTGAAAAAATGAAATAGTGCGCTTACAATGTGGCATAGAATGTATACAACCAACACAATAAATCATATAGTGATACTGAACCCCCACAGTGGTGATAAAAAACATAAAAAATAAATACATCAAAAGTCCATTAAAAAAACAATCTCTCAAAAGAATGCATAAGCGTGATAACACACATAGAGTCTTTAAAAGAAAGAAGTGTCTTCCAATTAGACCACTGTGAGGCCCCTTACCGACTGGTAACAAGAGCCAGGTGCAATAAACGAAACCTCCACTTGTGCACAAAATTTTGTCTGGTGTCGCCCAAGTGGTATGCGTGGCTTCTTACCAGAATGCTAAAGAGGGTAGGCCTGGAACCTCTGTTGGTATATGGGTAGTGTGGACAGTATCCAAAGCCAACTCCCGACCATAAGGTGTAGATGTCTATCCCTTCCCAGGGGCGTATCACTCTCCTTTAAGGACCGAGGCTGGATATAGCTGTCTATAGCTGGATATAGCTGTTTTAAATGTGATATTGCACTTACATGGCATCAAATGGATAAGACAAGGTTCCTGTAGCAAAACGTGGTCGCCTGCAGCGTGGTCCACATGGCGTGACGGTGGGGTGGCTCCCCTCAACGCGTTTCTCCTAACTAGGCGTCAGCTGGGACTGGAGCAGAAGCGCGTGCCATCACTTACAATATATTAATACCCTCAATAATGAGAACTTCCTATCAGCACTCTGGCAGGACCCGGAGGGTGGTATAGAGGGGGTGCCTAGCGAAGAGCTAAAGTGTACAGCGTGCAGTGTGCAGTGTACAGTGTTGAGAGTTGGAGCAGCACAAGCAGTTACAGAGAGCTACCTCAGTCAGGAAGGACTGGAGGGAGCTGTATACAGAACTTTTGAGCTAACCAGAGTGCCAATAGTCAGTTCGCAGTATAGTCTGTGAGTATCTTTCACCCTCTGGCAACTGCGTAGAGATAGCCTCAATTCCAAATTATTCTAAGCCACTAAAGCTTTCATTATGATACTCACTAAAGCGGAGCGGTACACTATGTTTCGGACTGCCTGCCTCTATGAGCCTCCTATGTTCATTGAACCTCTTATGCATAGTACAGATGGTGCGACCCACATAATAAAGACCACATGGACACCTCATTCCATAGACAACGTTTTGGGTGCCACATGTGAAAAACTGTTTAATTTTGTAGATTTTCCCATTTTTATCCTTAAACTCTTTTTGACCATGTGTTTTAAAAGCACAAGCTTTACAATTGGATTTTTTGCATTTAAATGTGCCCTTTAAATTAAACATTGAGGGAATACCATCATGTTTGGGTTGTTTATCTTTAATATTACCTGGTGCTATACAATTTTTGATGTTCCTGGTCCTCCTGAAGACAGTGTTGGGCCTTAAAGGTAAGATGCTATGGAGAGATGTATCGTGTAATAAAATGGGCCAGAGTTTTTGGAAGACGTTTTTCATTTGCCAATGTTAGTCATTATAGTTCATAATGAATTTTGTAGAAAGACCCCTAGGGCTCTTTTTAGATTTGTGGGGGATCATACCACCATTGTACTTATCAAGGTATTTATTAGATGTGTCTTGAATTAGTTCTTCCTTATATCCCTTCTCCATAAATATTTTGTGTAAAACTGTACATTGCTTTTTATAGTCTGAAGCATTGGTACAGTTCCTACTCAGTCTATGAAATTGACTATAGGGGATATTTTGTTTCCAACTGGCAACTCCTATAATGTAAATAGGAGTTTCCAGCAGTTTCCTTAACCACTTCAGCCCCGGAAGGATTTGCCCCCTTTTTCCCACATATAGAGCTTTCTTTTGGTGGTATTTGATCACCTGTGCGATTTAAAATTTTTAACAATTTAACAATATTTTTCACATTCTGCTATATGACATTCCCAAAAAAGAAAAAAAAAGAAAAAAATCTAAATTTTTTAACATTTTAGGCCAATTTGTTTTCTGCTACATATAAAAAAAAAAAATGCAATAAGCGTATTTTGATTGGTTTGGGCAAAAGTTATTGTGTCTACTAACTACAGGAAAGATGTATGTCATTTTCATTGTTTTTTTTTTTTTTTTTTTTTTACTAGTAATGGCAGCGATCTGCGATTTTTTGCTGGACTGCGACATTGTGGCAGACAGATCGGACCCCTAACTGACATTTTTTACACTTTTGGGGGGACCAGTGACATTACTACAGTAATCAGTGCTAAAAATATGCACTGTTACTGTACTAATGACACTGGCAGGGAAGGGGTTAATACTTAGGGTGATCAAGGGGTTAAATGTATGCCTCATGCTTACTGACGTGTGTGGGGGGGGGGGGGGTTCTGTGAAAGACGCAGGGATCGCAGTTTCAGCAATGATGAATCTGCTAATCTCTTCCTGTCTGTCACTGAGAAGATCCGCCTGCTTTGTTTACATAAACATGCGGGTCTTCTCTCTGTTTCTCCGACGATCCGACTCCCACCGTGTCTAAACCCAGCAGAAACGCGGCTCTGGCGGCATTCGCGCGCCGCCGGAATCACTAGCAGTCCAGTGACGTAGATCTACATGGCTGGACCCAGGGGAGCCGCACTGCTGCAGTAATATTAGCAGTTGGCAAGTGGTCAAAGTGAGTTTTGGAAATTATGTTGCCCTCATTATCCCAGGATAATA
The DNA here is from genome assembly GCF_965119305.1 of Pelophylax lessonae. Taxonomy (NCBI): domain Eukaryota; kingdom Metazoa; phylum Chordata; class Amphibia; order Anura; family Ranidae; genus Pelophylax; species Pelophylax lessonae. Next base: position 167,109,257 of record NC_138772.1, on the reverse strand, counting down.
GTAAATCTAAGAATACTAAATTCTTGGTATCTGCTACAAATGTGAACCGAACATTGTATAGGTTATGGTGAGATAGTTTGGATCAAGCGCCAGGGAAATCTAGGGCTATCTAAAGAGCAAATAGACTTACAATTGCTGCCAATCGACTGCAAGGAAATGCAGCAATACGATGAATAAAAAAATAGAAATCGGCGCAACTGTACTAGAAAATATGTGTCCTAAAGTGACATGTGCATAACCTATTGTACATATATGGAATACATGAAAAATGCAAATATTAGATACAAAAAGAGCACGGTGCTAAATGATTAGTGACTTAAATATATAAACAAACTTCTATGCATGTGATCATGAATTAAAATCTACTAAGCAGCCAAGAGTGCAACTGGCATTGAGCTGTTATAAAGCTACAATTCAGTTTGTGGTTAGGTCAGGCCGCTCCATGAAGACGTCACAAAACAAAACTAGTTGGGCGGGACTAGCGCGTAGGAACACACTACGCAGGTCAGTCTCGGTCTCACGGTGGGATACATTGTAGCCGGAGACGGACGGTTCACAAACACAGGATGGCCTAATGATTGTTTGAACACTGCAACTCTGACTTAATCCTTAGTGTCAGAAGGACACTTATGAAATGTGAGTGGGATTTATATTAAATAAAATATTTTTTAATATACGGAATCACACTATGTCAGCTTCTCCTTTATATGTGACACATCCCTGCCTGAATTTACATGGCTGTCTGTCTTAGGAGGACTAAGTGAAGGGGGAGATCAAACCTACGCATTTATAAACAGCGCTACTGCTGGTTTATAACTTTACCAGCTATTCCATCCGGTGAGTCATTTTAGGGTGTGACTTTTGGAAGCAGCACAAAGGGCGCCTCATTGTGCACACTACCTCTGAAGAGTCAGCACAATTTGAACCTTACCTCTGAAGAGTCAGCACAGGTTGCACTTTTTGCACACTTTTCCTCATTGCACTTGATATTAATATGATTTTATTTTTTTTGATGATTTTAATATCGATTTTGTTATGAATTGATAACTTATTGAGTGGTATTGCACAAACTAGCACCCAGTATTTATTATGTGCGGTATTTGCACAGATCAGTATATCTATTTATAGTGAAGCACATTTTTGCACAATTTATAACATTTTATATATTTAAGTCACTAATCATTTAGCACCGTGCACTTTTTGTATCTAATATTTGCATTTTTCATGTATTCCATATATGTACAATTGGTTATGCACATGTCACGTTGGGACACATATTTTCTAGTACAGTTGCGCCAATTTCTATATTTTTTATTCACTGTATGGGTTAAGGTTGCCAAATTCTACGAACTCAGAGATCACATCTGTAGGATCATTCCAGATGATAATAATATCATCAATGAATCTTCCGTAATATACCAGATGTTTGCTGAAGGGATTGTTCCTCCAGATGTGTTTCTACTCCCAAAAACCCATAAACAAATTTGTATAACAAGGTGCAAGTGGAGAGCCACTGCAGTTTCACATAGATGCGCTTGTTCTCTGTACTCTCTCTTGTTTAGTGTTAATTTGTTATCTTTTCATTTTAAAAAATAAATGGTGCGCTCTGTCTGTTCTATCTATATTTTTATGGCACTATCAAATTCCATAGAGCTATACAACAGGCTATTAAGAAAAGATACATGCAATATTAATAATACTGAGCATAGCAAAATAATAACTAAGGCCATGTGCATTAATCTTAATTCACAAAGGCTTTAGCTTTTAAAATCGAATGTGCCCCCAAAGTATTCTCAAAGCATCCACAAAGCTTTCAGCAAGCTTCAAGCATTTTTCGTAACAATCAGAACTGTTTGAAGTTTGCTGAAAGCCGGTTGTTGCCCGCTAAAGGCTTGTTTAACCAGTTGCCGACTGCCTACAGTATATTTACTGCGGCAGTCTGGCTCCTACAGGCAAAGTGATGTAGAAATACGTCACTCGCCTGAAGGCAGCTAGGGGACATGCTCCCGCCCCCGATCGTAAGCGGGGAAGCCGCTGCGGGTGTCAGGAAGCTCCGATTGCCGCCTCACACCGGCGATCGCTCCCTGCTGAGAGAGAAGGACGGTCGGCTATTGTAAACACAGCCAACCGTCCTTCTCCCTGCAATGATCACAGAGCTCATGTGATCCTGCTATAAAGGATTGCATGTCTCTGTGATCATTTTACATGTCCAACCCCCATACAGTTAGAATCACTCCCCTAGGGCCACATTTAACCCCTTGATTACCTATACTGTTAACCCCTTCCCTGCCAGTGTCATTATTACAGTAACAGTGCATATTTTTAGCACTGTAGTAATGTCACTGGTACCCCCAAACGTGTTAAAAATGTCAGTTAGGGGTCCGATCTGTCCACCACAATGTCGCAGTCCCGCAAAAAATTGCAGATCGCTGCCATTACTAGTCAAAAAAAAAAACACTAAAATTCACATAAATCTTTCCCGTAGTTTGTAGGCGCGATAACTTTTGCGCAAACCAGTCAAAATACGCTTATTGCCATTTTCTTTTTACCAAAAATATGTAGCAGAAAACAAATTGGCCTAAAATGTTAAAAAGTTTTGATTTTTACTTTTTTTTTTTTTTTTTTGAGAATGTCATATAGCAGAATGTGAAAAATATTTTTTTTTGCAATTTTTTTGTTTATAGTGCAAAAAATAAGAATCGCACAGGTGATCAAATACCACCAAAAGAAAGCTCTATTTGTGGGAGAAAAAGGACGTACATATAGTTTGGGTACAGCGTCACACGACCGCGCAATTGTCCATTAAATTAACGCAGTGCTGAATCGCAAAATAGGGCCTGGTCATTAAGGGGGCAAATCCTTCCTGTCCAGAAGTGGCTAAAGCAACACTAAGCACTCACATCAAGATCTGTATTCCACATCCCCCAGATTGGAGTTGAAAGATGCTTTATGGACTTCAAGAAAACTGCTTGAAGCTTGCTAAAAGCTCTCGTTAAATACCTTGATCATAAAATTATAATCTACTAAGCAGCCAAGAGTGCAACTGGCATTGAGCTGTTATAAAGCTACAATGCAGGTTGTGGTTAGCAGAGCCAGGTTTATAAGATGTCACCTAAGAATACTGAATAGTAAGTAAGCAAAAAAGAGAAATAGGCTTGACTGGAAAACAGCTTGAGTAATTGGCTTACTGCTCTCCCCAGAAATATGCACTAAGCCCGAAGATAAATTATAGGTGACCCTGCAATATAAGCTTCAGTTTTGGTAAGGCAATTTCAAAGAGTCTGGCAGATGAAAGAGATGCATAGTCTACTACCTTTCTTATTACAACACTGAGAGTAATCACACAGTGATAGTGGTGGCAGATCCTCCTACTTAGCAGTCATTTAGATAAAAGGGCTGGTATGTGCTTCAATAATATATCCAGTACTGAAAAATATGAGAAAGCAGCAATAAGATTTTTGAAATCCTTGAAAAATACATAGTTCACCTCACATTGAGAGTTTTGTTTTTTTAAAACTTGAGTTTTATAATAAAGCATATCTAAAGCCAAGAAAAAAATGTATAATTTTGCAGCTTACAATTTCTTTGATGTAATGGCTGAACTCGTTTTCTTTTCTAGGTTTTTTTTTCTTTCGCTTCATTTGGTGATCCTGACAGTAAGTCCCGGTTAACACTGGTGCGATGCAGGGAAACCCTGCGATTCCAGCGCGGGTTCCTGCATCATGCCTGATTCGCACACTGGTTCACACTGACATCTGCAAACCACTGGAGGTGTCGATGTAAAGTTAATGTACAAAGATAGATAACCTATAAATAGTGTGCATGAAATTAATAAATTAAATAAATAAGTGAATGTAAATATGTAGCTGCTGATGAAAAGTTAAAGTGCTAGTGCCTTTAAAGTGATGAGAGAAAAATTATTCAGCGCTGCTACTATTAATCAAACTAAAATTAATCAAACTAAAAATGTGCAAATAAGCAGATGTGCAAACAAACTGCAATGAATATACCAACAATACTTTTGTAATCGTGCAATCAATCAAAAGTTCAATAAAACCATCAATATACTGTAAATATCCATGTGCAAAAAAAGTGTCTATACAGTGCAAATTCAATAAATGAATAAAGTGTCCATTCAGTGCAGAAATTACAAAGTTGCTTCTGTGCTCCACTTGATATAAAGTGCCAGGTGCTCCCCCTGTGGTTCCCTACTTACCACAAGACGTTAATAGACTGACAGTGTGCATATATCCTTGTGTATAATCACAGCTCCTTTGGAAACACAGCCTTGGATATTCATTCAGTGGGAGAGATCCTTAGAGAAAGCCATTCTTATATCCAGAGTGCCCTCATAAAAAATAAGATGCCATCCATAGTAAAGTATGTATATATCAACAATTTATTCAGTGAAGAAACCTACTTACAAAGAGTATAAGATAAGCAGACAGAGCACGGCGCGGTGGTTCGCTGATCTCGCAGCGTGCGCTCCACTGGCCGGAAGTGATGTCAAGGTACGTTCAGCCAATCTATTGGCTTTCTCTAAGGATCCATGTTTAGCAAGAAAAAGCTAAAAAAAGGAGAGATGGTTGCCTTTCAAAAGGGTAAAATGATGGCAATGCGGTGGCGAGACAAAAAGGACGTGTGTCTCATGAGCACCGTGCACAACACCACCACTGCCATGGTCCGCACAAAACATGGAATAGATATGCAGAAGCCGCAAGTCGTGATCGACTACAATCACACGATGGGAGGTGTCGATCGAGCCGATCAGGCAATGACCTTTTACCCGGCGATGCGGAAGCAACAAAAAAAGTATTACAAAAAGATTTTTAGGCATCTCCTTGAACAGTGCCTCTGGAACGCCTATATTCTTTACAAAGCCAACACTGCCATACCCCTCGTTCATTCGGACTTTATCTGGAAGGTGGCTGAGCAGATTTTCATCAACCACCCGACACCATCATCAGTATCTGCAAACAGACCCGGACGACGTGCTGTTGATGTTGGCAATCCAGAGCGCCTGACAGGCCGTCATTTTGTGGACTTTGTACCGCCCACCCCAAAAAAGTTGGCGCCTACCAGGATGTGCGTCGTCTGCTGTTCTAAAAAGGATGGCAATGGAAGAAAAGTCCGAAAGGAAACAAGGTACTATTGCCCAGATTGCAATGTCGGACTTTGTCTAGTGCCCTGCTTCAAACTTTTTCACACTCAGGATGTGTATTGAATTTCTTTGACAAATTTCATTATTTTTCCTTGCCTTCTTGAATAAAATTCTATTATTGATTGGATTATAATTCATGTGTTTGTGTTTCAAATTCATTACATCTGGGATGTCTACTAGAGTCTTGTTTTGGTAAGTTTTAAGTCAGTAATTACTAAGAATTGTAGGCCTTTAATACATAACGCCAAATTTCAATGGAAGGAATTGTACCGCTTTTGGAACAGAATTCCTGACAGAATCATACCGCTAGGGAGGTTAATAGTAGCAGCGCTGAATAATTTTTCGATGTAAGGTTAATGACACCCTCAAATCAGTTTGCAGTTCCCAGTGCGAACTATGAAAATGCTACAGGAAACGAATTAAATGGGTGTGAACAACCAAAAAAAAGGGTCCTGCACCATTTTGGTGTGAATGCGATGCAATTTCAGCTGTACAGTTTGTATGGCTGAATTCGCATCGTACAGACATCGCATGTGATCTACACAGAAATGCGGTGCAAATCACATGCGATGTCTGTCATCGCACAAGTGTGAACCCAGCCTAATACAATTTCTGTCTTAGGGTGACAACAGGGTTTATTTACTAAAGGCAAATAGACTGTGCTCTAGAGCTTAGTAAATGAGGTCATCCTTCACTTTGCAAAGAATACCCAATCACATGCAAGAAAAATAAAAGAAACTGCATTTTTTGCTTGCACATGATTGGATGATGGAAGTCAGCAGAGCTTCTGCTCATTTACCAAGCTCTGGAGCTACTGCACTTGCAGAGTGCAAGCGCACTTTGCAAAGTGCACAGTCTATTTGCTTTTAGTAAATGAACCCCAATGTCCACTCACTTACTTTATATATGGAGGAGCCAAGTTTACACCGCAGAACAGGAAGTATGATGGAACTACAGAACACACCCCCTCATATAATCTCCATAGCATGTTGGGTGTTTTGAGATCCACATAAAGAACTAAGTACAATGCAAACTGATAACAGAGCTGCAGAAAGTTAGAAACTTGTTGGATATCTGGCAGCCTCAGCAGGTATTTCTTTTTTTGAACAGATTTAACCACTTTACCACCGGAGGATTTTGCTGTCTTACGTCCAGGCCACTTTTTGCGATTCGGCGCTGTGCAACTGACAATTGCGCGGTCGTGCGACGCCATACCCAAACGAAATTTACGTCCTTTTTTTCCCACAAACAGAGCTTTCTTTTTTTGGTATTTGATCACCTGTGCGCTTTTTACTTTTTGCGCTATAAACAAAAAAAGAGCGTTTATTTTGAAAAAATAACAATATATTTAACATTTTTTTATATGAAATTCCCCCCAAAAAAATGTAAAAATCAAATTTTTTTTTAATTTTTGGCCAATTTGTTTTCTGCTACCCATATTTGGTAAAAAAATCACGATAAGCATATTTTGATTGGTTTGCGCAAAAGTTATTGCGTTTACTAACTACGGGAAAGATTTCTGTCATTTTTGGTGGGTTTTTTTTTAACGCGTAATGGCGGTGATCTGCGATTTTTTTTGCGGGACTGCGACATTGCGGCGGACAGATCGGACCCTTGACTGACATTTTTGACACTTTTGGGGGTACCAGTGACATTACTGCAGTAATCAGTGCTATATATATGCGCTGTTACTGTAAAAATGACACTGGCAGTGAAGGGGTTAATTTTATTGGAGAGGGAGGGGTTAATGTATGCCTGGTGCTTACTGACGTGTGTGGGGGGAGGTGACTGAGTGACAGAAGGACAGATCGGATGTTCAGCTATGCTGAACACTCCGATCTGTCAGTCCCTGTCACTTAGGAGATCCGCCCGCTCTGTTTACACAGGCGGGCGGATCTCCTCACTCGATTCCCCGACGATCGGGGCAGAGCAGCGGCGATCGCCGCTGCTCCTCCCCTGGCCCGACTCCCGCTGTGAATGAAAACAGCGGGAGCACGCCTCCGGCGGCGCGCGAGCGCCGCCTACAGGGGGAGGAGTCCAGCGACGTAGGTCTACGTCGCTGGACGGGAACGAGCCACTTTGCCGCAGTACGTTCCATGTGAGCGGTCGGCAAGTGGTTAAAGGGTAACTCCATTTTTGTGGGGGAAAAAATATCAAATAAAGAAAAAACAATATAGCGTATACAATTGCGACACAAATCATATTGTAATTAAATGTTATTAAAAATTACCTTTCATTTTTAATCTGCAGCTGCTGTAATTTTCTGAAAATGCAGTGCAATATGGCTCCCTGGAGGTGTTCTGCACACAGAATGTCTACTGACCACACCCCAGAAACATAATTTCCAACTTATGTGATTGGCTCACCAATTTTCCCAGAAGTCTGCCTAAGATACAAGTCAGATTTCTGGCATCTCCTGCAACAAAAATTTCATTTTTGGTAAGATACTCCCAATAGGAACTGCAGATGAAGCAAATGAAGGGCAACAAAGATAATTAGGGGAATGGAGGACATCAGCTATGAGGAAAGACAACAAGCATTTAACTTATTCTCTCTGGAGAAGAGACGCTTGAGGGGGGATATGATATCAATGTACTAATACCGAACTGATGACCCTAGCATAGGGAACAAACTATTCAGAGAAACGGAATTCAATAAGACACAGGGCCACTTACTAAAACTAGAAGAAAAGCGGTTTAACCTTAAACTGCGTAAAGGGTTATTTACTGTCAGAGAGATACGGATGTGGAGTTCTCTTCCACAAGCAGTGGTATCAGCAGGGAGCATCGATAGTTTCAAAAAACTATTAGATGGGCACCTTAAAGATCACAACATACAGGGGTATACAATGTACGGGTAACAGCAAACACACACATCATAGGTTGAACTGGATGGACTGGTGTCTTTTTTCAACCTCATTATGTAACTATGTAACTATGTAATTATGTAACTCTGAGACAAATAAAGATCAAACTGCTATGAGGTATCTTGTCATTGTTTATGCACAGCAAAATGTTTAAAGATGTCCAGTTTGACTTGCATTGGCCAGTGTCAGTAGCACTAATTAATGTACAACAGATTATTTGCTTAAGGCAATTTGCCCTTATTTACAAAGCCATTTACACAGGTTTTGGAAAAATACAGGCGCGGTACCATTGATTGTTATTAAAAGCAAATGGCACAAGTTGATAATAAGGCTGCGGATAAAACTGTTTTTTACAGACTGGGATTTTTTTGTGAACTGCTGATATCAGCCTCCCAGATGGGACGTGAAGTTGGAGAAAAAAAGTTATTAGCGCTGCTTCTATGAGATAGAAATTCTCTCTGGGAGTTGTCAGGATGATACAGACTTCTTTCTATGCAGAGCACACTTGAGGTCCTTCAAAGACAGTCGGTGAAAGTGGAGCATGGGAACATGTCAGAAATGACAGCAGCCAGGAACAAGTGGTGTCCTTCTAAACTATGTGACAAAAAACATCCCGATTATGTCCTTTGATGTTATTTATACGGAGAAAAAAAAGACTGCTTTTTGCTACACTATATATCGTTTATGGGAGGAAAACCAACTGCACATGCATCGACCACTCTTTATTTTTTTCAGTAAATTTTTATTGAATTTTAGAAAATAAAGAAATATTATTCCAAAGGTATAAGGTATAATTACAAGGCAGCTGCGTTACACATTAATAACGTATGTTTAAATATACCCTCAAATAAGAGTCCTCATGGGCAGACAACACTTTAGCAGCACTACATATGATTATTTCTCAACGAATAAATATTTCTGCAAATATTCATAAAAAGAACATAGAAACGTAGTCCTTCAGTTGGATAGAAAAAGTCCTTTACCGTTGTATAAGAATATCAAACCTGCACCATCACCACACCTTCAGTGCTGGCCCCTAGGTATTAAACACTCACCGAGAGGACTGTAGTTACTGCGCCTTTAGGGTGCCTGGAAATGGGAGATCCGTGAATAGTTCTCCTGGAAGCTCTGATAATTTGGGACCCCTTTGGAGAGGACCTGGTCATTGAGAGTGAGGGAGGCGATTACAGCCAGCAATCACCTAGAGCTCCTTGACAAATGTCTGTCCGAGTTTCTCCTCCTGAGATTAACAGAGGGCTGGAACACAACTCCGTGGGTCTCTTCCACACCACCCCTTACACTTTGGGGGAGTTGGCTCCCAGTTCATTGAACGCCAGTGAGGAGTGGATGGCTGGAAAAAGGGAATCCCTAAACAAAGTCCCAGCTGTGTTACACACTTCACAATCAAAAGTAGTCAAGCAAAGATTCAAGTATTCAGCAATTCCAGGTGAAAGTAAATGCAAATAGTGGTCACATTAGGTAAAGTAATGATAAAAACTCCAAAGGTACAAGGAAACAATAAAATAACCCGGCAACTATATGTATGCGGTAATCATATCAGGAACTGCCACTTAGAGCCTCTAAGTAGCAAATAGGCACAAAGTGACAATGTGCAAGACCATAGCCTTTAATTCCATTCTGTTAACGTATCTTTAAACCCATATTAGGTTTACGTAAACCAGTAGGAAAGTAAAGTTAAAAGAATGGAATCTGAAAGAAAGAGAAAAAAAAAAGAAAACAAAGAGAACATAAGCAAGAGGCAACAGGAAGAAATGTGGAAAGGAGGGACTACGGCTGTAAGGTACCTGAAGTAGGGGCCTCAAAACGAGTGCATGGTTCTCAAACTTGTTCATAGTGAGAAAGCGTATTATTTTGTCAAACTGTAAAAGCTTCCATAAAAGTGATCTCTTGTGTGCAAGGACTTCAATGGTAGATGGTCCTTGTACCTGATGCCAATAAAAGGCTATTAAGCATCTCGCTGCTTATGAAGCAGGCAGTAGGTGCACTCAGCCCATCTATCTCAATACACAATCAGTATAGTTCAGCTGTTAACACACTTGAGGCCAAAGGTTTGGCATCCTTGGGCATATTTGATGGTAAAAGACCGAGCAGAATATGGCTGGGTCAAGTTCAACATGTATTTGTTAGAGAGTGTGTAAATGGATGACCAATAGATATGAAACAGTTTTTCTGAGTGTTGCCCACATCTCCAATATTGATCAGGGATATTGGGATTGAAGGAATGTAGGAGGGCAGGAGTATTATACCAATGATAGAGAATTTTGAATTGATTTTCCTTATAAGTTGTACAGATAGAAGAATTATGGGCATTTCCACAAATTTTGCCCTAATCCTTGCAAGTGAATTCCCTATATAAAATCTGTTCCCATTTTATCATATAACTATGGTTAGCAGAAATAGATTGTGCAAAGTGTTTAATTAGGAAGTAACAGCTACCACTCTTTTAACAAGCAGTATATAAGCTTTAATCCTTTCGCTGCCAGGCCCTGTGCTCCACTTTTAAACTTAGCTGACCTGGCCATTTTTGTAATTTTTCTATTGCTTTTTTATTTTTCCCTTACAGTTTTCAGAGTTTGTTAAAGGCCCCCCAAACCATATATTTTCTGAAAGCACATGACCAGTAGAATACTAATAAGGTGCTACTGATTTTTAAGGCACACTGATATTTGGGCAAATGTTTATCAAATTAATATTTTTGCTAAAAATACGCTAAAATCATTATCAGCAGATAAAAAACACAGCACATTTAAGAAAAAATCCATGCTAAATATAAAAGCTAACCTGTATTGAGTTAATAAATAACCACTATTTAAATTTTAGATTGCGCCTTTTTGCGAAATGGTGAAAATCAAACATACGCAGAAATGGAAATATCCAAATTTCTCCAAAAATCTAGAGGTATACATTGTTCCCTTATAGCTTTTAGAGTTTGTTTGAAACCCCCCAAACCATATATTTTATGAAAGCACATGACCTGTAGAATAAAAAGAAGTTGCAACTGATTTTAACGCTCTGCGATTTTTGTGCAAATATTTATCAAAACTATATATTCGCTTAAAATTCTCTAAATTCATTTTTAGCAGATATAAACACAGAACATTTTACAAAATTCCTACTAAATATAAAAGCTTAACCTGTATTGAGTTAATAATTATACGTCTTTTTGCAAAATGGTGAAAATTGAACGTATGCAAAAAAGTAAATAACCACATTTCTCTAAAAAATGTAAGGTTTTCATTGTTCCCTTACAGCTTTCAGATTTTGTTAAAGACCCCCCAAGCCATGTATTTTCTGAAAGCATAGGACCAATGAAGGGATCAGCAGAGAGATCCCTCATTGAGTAGATGTATCTGCTTGACAGAGTCTGCTCTTTTTATTTTTTTTTATTTTTTTTACAACTATATATATTTCAGTTTTTTTTTTTTTGGGGGGGGGGGGTCTTTGGTGAGATATCAGAGTGTTTACCAAGCCCCCTCAAGCCCCAGCTTCACCAGCAACCCATCCCCGCTCAGCATGACAGCTGACCGGACACAGTGCTGCAGGCAGCGGGAGGGAAAGGGACGGAAGCCGCCAGGGGGATGGATGGATGGGGGTGCCGGGGATGGTATGGGAGGGGGGATTGGCCTGCAGGGGGAACATTCTGTGATCCACCCCAAGCCCCAGGAGCACATGAACCCGGAGGGAGCAGCAGAGGAGGGATGCCGGCTTCTTAAGGTAGCTGCAGGGAATCGGGTTTGCTGGGGGGGTGGATCGGGTGTGGGGGGAATCATTGCTGGGGGGAGAAGAGGATGAAGGTGATAGGAAAGGAGGGTGGGGGAGTAGTTTTAGGTGACAGGGAGAGGTGGGAGGGGAGAGGCTGGGGACAGGGAAGCGGCGGCATGGGGGGCGGTCACATTTTAGGTTAAAAACTCTGATCAACGGATTGTAATCCACTGATCAGAGTAAAATAATTGTTTAGCAGAGTCTGCTGAACAATTCTGTTATACGTTCATGGTCTTTGAAGTGACTATGAGCTTATATCAGGGGGAGAAATTAGGTCCGTACAGCGTACAGACCTGGCCAGCTTCAAGCAGTGCTGTAGGTTCATACCTGGCAGTAAAAGGGTTAAAACAAACTGTTACTAACCTCTGAAGCTGAAAGTACTGAGGAGCAATTCATTCTCACAGCAAATGCACTGAAGTTGCTCAAGATATGTTCTGCTCTGTATTTACATTAGAGATAGAGATTAGAACTTCTAACCAGTATAATGCTCTTATAGCAATGTATAGCCATAAGCTAAAAGACTGTACTACTAGGTTTCAGAGGATCTTATCTAAGAATCAAGATTATTGATACAGCAGAACTGCATGTTCACTTATGTAATCCTAACCCAAGTGTAAAATGGAGATTAAAGTAAAATTGTAGGCAAAACTTTTTTTTCAGTTTGGATAGAGCAAGGGAGGGTTATAACCCCTATCAGATTTTTTTTTTTTTTTGCTATCTGTGTCCCATTGTGGAGATTTCCCTTCACTTTCCCATAGCCTAACAGGAAGTAAAGGAAATCCCTGCAAATTAAGGGACCTCCTTGGGGATCCCCAGGTCACCAGAACTAGTGTGCCCATTGGAAAATGTCTTCCCTATTACTTTTCTGGGGACAACCCAAAATTTGGGATTTTCTTTTAGTTTCATTTTCAATGATAAAGGTAAATAGGAGGAATAGAGAAGGTGAATCTCCAGGGTCCTTCTCCCTGGGATGATCACAGAACTCATGTGATCCTGCTATAAAGGATCGCATGTTTCTATGGTCATCTCAGAAGCCCAACCTCCATACAGTTAGAATCACTCCCCTAGGGTCGCATTTAACCCCCTTGATCACCTATACTGTTAACTGTATGGCATTATTACAGTAACAGTGCATATTTTTAGCACTGATTACTGTAAGAATGTCACTGGTACCCACAAAAGTGTCAAAAATGTCAGTTAGGGGTCCGATCTGTCCCCCGCAATGTCGCAGACCCGCAAAAAATTGCAGATCGCCACCATTACTAGTAAAAAAAAAAAACAATAAAAATGACATAAATCTTTCCCTTAGTTAGTAGACGCGATAACTTTTGCGCAAACCAATCAAAATGCCCTTATTGTGATTTTTTTACCAAAAATATGTAGCAGAAAACAAATTGGCCTAAAATGTTAAAAAATTTTCATTTTTAAATATTTTTTTTGGGAATGTCATATAGCAAAATGTGAAAAAAAAAAAAATTTTCAAAATTGTCGCTCTTTTTTTGTTTATAGCGCAAAAAATAAAAATTGCACAGGTATTCAAATACCACCAAAAAGAAAACTTTATTTGTGGGGAAAAAAGGACATAAATTTCACTTGGGTACCGCGTCGCACGACCGCGCAAATGTCTGTTAAAATAACGCAGTGCCGAATGGCAAAATAGGGCCTGGTCAGGAAGGGGGTAAATCCTTCCGGGGCTGAAGTGGTTAATGACTACCTATAATAGATGTTACCTAAACATTATCTACAAGAACATAAATTGTCTACCCCTGTACCATATTTGACAGCTACAGCAAATCTCAACTAAAACATGACAGAACTTTATGTTGCTTTAGTGGTCAGAGTTTTGCTTAGTTTGTCTTTAGGTTGCAATAAACAACCTAAAAAATAAAATTTTTGGAAGCAGTTCGACAGAAAGCCATTATAATATTTTTTAATTTACCTGTGTAGTCTGTGATGCATTCAAACTAAAAATGTGGATGATACAGAGTAAATGGAACTTTTAGGACAGACCTGATAACATTTGCTAAAATATGGATAATCCCTTTAATAAATCAATGTATTTCTTTCTACAAAGAACAGACCTGTAATTACGCAAGTATGCCAGTTTGGGATGTTAAAAATATGTCTATATCAATGTACCAAATCATGACCATGCAGATTAAACCCACATTCTTTCAAAATGAACCTCGCTGAATACAAAATGATCCCGATGTACTAAATATAATTTGTGTTGCATAATTTATAGAATTCATTATATATATAAATGCTAGGCCACAAATACAACAGCATTTTACAGAAATTGAAATGGTAACCATGGCAACACTAATTGCCTCATCTTTTAACTGATTAAATGCATATATTCTTCCAAATTGAAACACAAAAATTCAAGTGCAAGCATAATATTGTACTCTGTTATATAAAGGCAAATAAAGCTTAGTAGGAAAAATGAGACCGACAACAATAGGACGCTACAAAAATTTTATGTCAATTTAGAGATGTCTGTGTGTTACAGTCTGAGCATATAAGCTCCTACTTGATAAAATTGTACAGAAATCTGCATTTGTGTGGGCTGACACATGATACAATATATTCCTACATACATTTTGGATGTAGTTATATATAACAGTTATAAGCTGGAAATGTTTCATAGAAGTAAGCAGATGGTACGGCTGGGCACTGCAATCTCTTCTTCGCGTCTAATGCTTCATATTGCAACTTAACCATACATTATTAATGAGCATTAAATACGAATATGTAGTGTGAACACAGCCACGGTAAAATCATTTTACAGGATAGAGTATATCTGAATATCTACTGCATTAAAAAGATGATAAGTACATAAACCATGGGAACTCTGAAAATGTTACTTCCATAGACTATGGCTTTTTTTTAGCCTTTTCACATATGTAAGTCAGGCTCAGATTTTCTTATTAAGTGGATCAAAAGAAGATCAGAAGACAATTATGTTCTCTATTTCTTTTTTCTAACAACTGACATACTGACCATTAAGGCTCGGTTCACACATATGCAAATTGGATACATTTTTTTCTGCATCCAATTCGCATAGCATGTGAATCGGCCCAGCTTTAAATGGAGCTGATTCACAAATGTGCGGGGCAGCAGCGATATGGTTATAAAAAGGGTCCTGTGCAATTTTTGGTCTGGTCCAAGAGTGATTTCAGATAAAAATTTGCACCTAAATCGCACCTAAACTGGTGAACAGAACCGCACCGGACTCCTGCACTGAAACTGTTTGAACCCAGCCTAAGATGCTTGCTTATGCAATGTAAAAATATTATAAGGGAAGTCAGTGTATGATTTGGCCCAGGGGCCTATTAACTACAACCAGGAGGTCACTTCTGCCTCGTTACAAGATTTTTATCTGGCCAGCAGCTAAGATCAGTGGCATATCCCCCATTGTGCACAAATCAAGGATTTGGATCAGCAGAGGCTGCCTTTAGCCTTTGCTTCTTCTATTCCCGTGCAGTCTCATCATCCCTGTCATTGGTTGCTTGCTTGCTCCAGAATTTACAGGAGAAAGAGAGGCCCGGAGTAAAGGAGAGAAGAGACATGGAAGGAGGGCCGGCATGACAGGGGTTAAAGGGGTTAAAGGGGTTTAGGACAAGAAGGAGTTTTCAGCCCAGTACGATAGAAAATATAAGTGGTGGGACTTTTAATTGGTGTTTTGGCCAGGAAGGGGTGGAGCTACAGGGAGAGGTCAAGCTAGGGGCCTCAGGAAGTCTTCAGTCGGAAGAAAGCTGCATTGGAGAATATTTTCCACCCTACCTCCCATTTTCTTGTATTTTCTTGTTTTTTCTAACTTTTGATTGTACGGTCCACCGCCCTTGTTTTTGGTTTTTGTTTTAAAAGAGGCTTTCTTCTTTTAGGGTGGTTCTTTGTCATGGCAACAAGCGGGGTACAAGGTCCTGGTAGGTTAGTATGGTGCAAACATATACTTGGTAGGGACCCGTCTGAGGTACGGCTTCCAGATGGTGCAAACTTATACTTGGTAGGGACCCATTCTGAGGTACGGCTCCCAGTAGTTGGTATGTTGGTACCTGCGACTGGTTGTCTCCGAGCCGGTGCTGTGGCGGCTGGAGGCCTAATTAAGTCGGTTGCAAGTACCTCCTTCTTTGATGCCTACCGGGACCTTGAGGCTCCAGTAAAAAAAACTGGGTTTAACGTGTTATTTACCTGTTATGTATACAGTTTGTTAAAAAAAAGGCTGCTATGGCCATTTAACTCCAACCTGTGGTCATGTGGTTATTTATAATGGAGGAGGGGTTATTTATAATGTGGTTTTAAAAGCCTTAATTACATGAAACTACAACAGAAAGTTTTATCAGCTGAAGTAGATGAACTAGTGTCTTTTTATCAATCAGACTAATTATCCACCTCCCTTCATGACCAGGCCATTTTTTGCTTTTTGGCACAGCGTTACTTTACTTGACAATTATGCAGTCACACAACGCTGTACCCAAATTAAATTTATATCACTTTTTCTCCACAAATAGAGCTTTTTTTTATGGTGGTATTTGATCACCACTGGGTTTTTTATTTTTGCGCTATAAACAAAAAAATACTAACTTTTTTTAAATAAAAATTTTTTTTACTTTCTGCTAAAAAAAAACATCCCATAAGAAAAACAAAAAAAAAAACAAACCTCTTAATAAGTTTTGGCCAAAACATATTCTGCTACATGTCTTTGGTAAAAACAAATCCCAATAAGTGTGTATATCTTGATTTGCGTGAAAGTTATAGCATCTCCAAACTATGGGACATGTATCTTTTTTTATACTAGTAATGGTGGGGATCAGTGACTTATAGCGGGATGGTGTGCAATCTGGCACTACTTGACACTTTGTGGAAACGAACAAACTGCCACTGACATCACCAGTGATGTTATTACAGTGGTCAGTGCTAATAATATGCACTGTCACTGTACTAATGACACTGGGCAGGAAGGGGTTAATATTTAGGGCGTTCAAGGGGTTAAATATGTGTCTAATAAGTGTTTATGTGTGTACTGTGTGCTGCTTTTAATGGGGATCTAGTTCTTTTCATTCCCTGCTTAGCAGGGAATGAAAACCCCACTAGATCCCCTGTTCCATGAGACTCAGAGCCAATCACCGGGTGCTGGTGGTCAATCACAGGCTGTGACCTGGTGATCGACATGTGCTGTGATAAATCACAGCACAGCACCCTACCAGTAAATGCAGAATCATGTATATATACGTGATTCTGCACCGCCAGCCCGCACTGTCACAGTATATGTACAGTGCGCAGTCAGCAAGTGGCTATGTTACATAGTTAGTCAGGTTGAAAAAAGACACCATCAAAAATTTCATCAAGTTCAACCAAAAAAAAAACAACCATACCATCCCATATACACAATCCTATAGTCCTTTACCCACAATTGTTCCAGAGTAAAGCAACAATCCCAGCAAAGTATGTTCCAATTTGCTCCAGCAGGGGGAAAAAATTCCTTCCTGATCCCCCGAGAGGCAATCGGATATTCCCAGGATCAACTTTACCTATAAATGTGAGTACCCAGTTATACTATGTTCATTTAGGAAATAATTCAGGCCTTTTTTTAAAGCAATCTACTGAGCCGGTCAGAACAACCTCTGGAGGGAGTCTATTCCTCATTTTCACAGCTCTGACTATAAAGAAACCTTTCCGTATTTGGAGATGAAATCTCTTTTCCTCTAGACATAAAGAGTGCCCTCTTGTCCCCTCTGATGACCTTAAAGTGAATAACTCAACACCAAGTTCACTATATGGAACCCTTATGTATTTGTACATGTTGGTAACCCAATAGGAATTCCTGTGGCCAGTCCCTACACCAGGAGGAAAATTTGTTTAAACCTGTATTATTCAGATATGGTTGATTTTGGGCTTCACATTTGTCCCTACTACCTTGCAATTAAAGGGAAGGATTGTTTGTGGTCCGCTACCTTTCTCTATGACTGCTGATGTCCCTCCACAGGTAGGAGTTAAAAAAAAAGCCTAAGTGTTGTTTTCCTTAAAAACAACTTTCACTTCAATCTGCCTATTCATTTTTGCTATATGATTTTCTCCGGATGACCTTCGATATTTTACATATGTAGAATCCTACTATCTCCTGAAGAAGCTAATATTTAATAGCAAAACATGTATTGGATCAACTGCTTAACCATATCTAAAAAGTATTTTTATTGATGTTTTTACAAATCGGTAAAATAAAATTTACTATTTTTACTTTTTTTTTTTTGTTTGTTTTTGCACCATTTAAAACCCCAATTTTCTTATTTAATTGTTCATATGTGTGCATGTTGATCATATCCCCCCTTATTCTCCTCTTCTCAGGATAGAATAAATTCAGTTCCTCTAATCTTTCCTCATAGCTGAGCTCCTCCATGCCTCTTATCAGTTTGGTTGCCCTTCTCTGCACTTTCTCCAGTTCCCCCATATCCTTTTTAAGAACTGGTGCCCAAAACTGAACTGCATATTCCAGATGAGGTCTTACTAATGATTTGTACAGGGGCAAAATGATATCTCTCTCTCTGGAGTCCATGCCTCTGTTAATACAAGAAAGGACTTTGCTTGCTTTGGAAATTGCAGCTTGGCATTGCATGCTATTATTAAGCTTATGATCTACCAGAACACCCGGATCCTTCTCCGCTATGGATTTCCCCAGTTCTACTCCCCCTAGTATGTATGATGCATGCATATTCTTAGCCAGCAAGTACATAACTTTACATTTATCAACATTAAACCTCATTTGCCACATAATCGCCCAATTAAACAGTGCATTGAAGTTGGCTTGTAAAGTAGAGACATCCTGTAAGAAAGTTATTCCACTGTATAGCTTGGTGTCATCTGCAAAGACTGAAATTGAACTTTTATTCCCAGACCCTATATCATTTATAAATATATTATAAAGTAAGGATCCTAACTAATGTAAATAAAATGATCCAAGATCTCAAGTCACAATAGGAAGAAGGTGGAACTCATACGGCTTGCGTTAAAGCAGGAAAATAATTGAACCAGGTTTAGTTATCTTATCATAATTTTAAAAAACATAGATTCACCTGAAAATAAGCAACCACATATGTCTAGTTATAAGGATGATAATAGCGGTAGGGAAACAAAGACAGCAGCCTAACATCATAACACTGCCATCTTCTGACTAAAAACATGGTTACATTAAAAAAATACATTTTATTTCGATTAACTGGCGTAGAGACTATGTTTAGCACATGATTGTCCTAATTTACTTTATAACAATGTATGCACAGAGCTGTTTCCTCAATCAGCAGAAAAAAACATGACATTAATATTCATAATAATCAGGACACAAAAGCACACACACTTCCAGTGTGATAAAAATAGGCGTAAAATATGTTGCAGCTTGTACTCTGCTAAAACAAATGCGCTATCTAATGAACAAATGGTAACTAAAGAATAAAAAGATAACGGCATTGACACATGGGAAATTATGCATTTGATTTACATGCACCCTGGACATATTTGTCACTGCTCTTAGGAACATCTGGTGTTTTTTTTTTTTTTTTTCTGCCTCTAAATGCCCCTGCATCAGTGGCGTATCATCCATGTGTGCAGGGTGTTCACTGCACATGGGCCCCTGAGGGGAGGCACTGTGACCCACCCTGCACACAAGGATGGTCCCCTGAGTTCACAGCTGGAGTGGCAGGAGAGACAGCTGTGAGCAGCGATCTCCCTGTATGGCTTTTCATCTGACAGCCGCTTCTCTTCTTCTTCCTCCTGTGGTTATCAGCTGGAAAGCAATGCCGGGAGATAGGTGCTTGCAGTTGTCCCTCCCGCCGCACCGATCCCCGGCTGTTCCTTCCTTCTCTAGCCCCCCTCCATGTCCTCCTCTTCTTCCTCTGCCCCCCCGTGCTCCTCCAGCCCCCTGTCCTCCGCCCCCTCCATGTCCTCCAGTCTCTCTCCGTGTCCTCCTCCTCCACCCCCCTGAGGCTGAGGCTGCTGAAAAAGTTACTGGGGAATCTCTGTCCTCAATCTCTTTCTCTGTCTCAAAGTGGAGATGTCAGCAGTCTGCTTAGATCCCTGATATCTCACCAAAGCTCACCAACAGGACTGATAAAAAAAAAAACAATAAATATTAAAAAAAATAAAATTGTAAAAAAAATAAAAAAATACTGACAGCGCCCTCCCACCCAACCAACACTGCCACAACCCCCTCCCCCCAATAAAGCATTGTGAATAAAATTAAATAAATACATGAAAATAAAAAACTACTGACACCATTCACTGCTCTGTTGACACTGTCCACGGCCCTACTGACACCATCCATTGCCCAATATCACCCCACACACACACACACACACACACACACACACACACACACACACACACACACACACACACACACACACACACACACACACACACCCTTTCCAAGAAGCACTGTGAAAAATATATTTAAAAAAATAATAAAAAAACAAATTGTAAAAAATAGCAGATAATAAAATATTAAAAATAAAAAATATTGACACTGCTCCACTTACAAAATCCATTGCCCTACTGACACCATCCACACTGGCCCCAAAAAGCATTTTGGAAAAAAAGAATAAAAAATGCAAACAAATTAAATTGTAAAAAAAATAAATTAATAATAAAGAAATACTGACACCATCCACTGCCCTACTGACACTATACTGCACATACTACCCACCGCCATACACTCCATACTCCTCTCCTACACATACTGCCCACCTGCATACACTCTGCACTTCTCTCCTATACATACTACCCACCTTCATACACTCCATACTCCTTTCCTGTACATACAGTACTACCCGCCTCCATACACTCCATACTCCTCTCCTGTGCATACTACCCACTGCCATACACTCCGCACTCCTCTCCTGTACATACTACCCAGCCCAAAAATACACTCTGCACTCCTCTCCTGTACATACTAACCACCTCCATACACTCTGTACTCCTCTCCTGTACATACTACCCACTGCCATACTAGGGATAGACTGATATGGGCTGTACATTTCAAGTTTTGAAAAATAAAGACAATTTTTGACACAAATCTGGTACTGAACATGTTAATTTTGTTTAATGTTTAATGGTTGGCTTGCTGGCACCCTGTGGGGGGTGGCTGGCTGGCTGGCTCCCTGTGGTGGATGGCTGGCTGTCTGGCACCCTGTAGTGGGTGGCTAGCTTGCTGGCACCCTGTGGTGGATGGCTGGCCCCCTTTGGTGGGTGGCTGGCTGTCTGGCACCCTGTGGTGGTGGGTGGCTGGCACCCTGTGGTGGGTGGGTGGGTGTCTGGCTGGTACAGGGCCTGTGGGTGGCTGGCTGGCGCCCTGTGGTGGGTGGGTGGCTGGCTGGCTGTCACCCTGTGGTGGATGGCTGGCTGTCTGGCACCCTGTGGAAGGTGGCTGGCTGTCTGGCACCCTGTGGTGGGTGGGTGGCTGGCTGTCTGGCACCCTGTGGTGGGTGGCTGGCTTGCTGGCACCCTGTAGTGGATGGCTGGCTGGTTGGCACCCTGTGGTGGGTGGTTGACTGTCTGGTACCCTGTGGTGGTGGCTGGCTTGCTGGCACCCTGTGGTGGGTGTTTGGCTGTCTGGCACCCTGTGGTGGGTGGCTGGCTATCTGGTATGCTGTGGTGGGTGGGTGGCTGGCTGGTACAGTGCCTGTGGCTGGCTGACTGGTACAGGGCCTGTGGGTGTGGGTGGCTGGCTGGCACCGGGTTGCTGTGGGTGGGTGTATGGCTGTGATACACTCCTACAAGACTAGTCCCGACTCCAGGCGAGGCTGTCCAAGGCAAGACAGGCGGCCTAAGAAGGCAGAATGATATCACAAAAATACCGGTAATATCGGCCAGTTCCGGGGCCGATACTGATATATTGGGAAAAGTTGATATTGGCCCTTCGATAATCGGCTTTGCCAATATTCGGTCGATCCCTACACCATACCCTCTGCACTCCAATCCTGTACATACTACCCACCACCATACACTCTGCACTCCTCTCCTGCACATACTACCCACTTCCATGCACTCCGCACTCCTCTCCTGCACATACTACCCACCTCCATACACTCCATATTCCTCACTGAACATACTACCCACCGCCGTCCACTCCGCACTGTACATTCCCTTTTTAATATTACTGCATTCTGCACTATGTAAAGACATTAAAAATGTAAGGAAAATTTGGACAAAAATATTACATAAATATACAGTGTACAGTGTGCCGTGTGTCTCTAAATATATATATATATATATATATATACAGTATGCATATACTGTATATGTAGTCACAACAATGATATCAGATGATCTTGATGACATTGCTGTTGATGATCTTTCATATCTGATCATATTTTGAGAGTGGTAAATGTTGGGAAAAATTAAAGGATAAATACATTTTCTGCAATTTTGTTTTCCATTTTTTTTATATTTATTCCCAATAAATACAAATGGAATGGAAAGATATGTATCCAAATTAACTACCAGATTGAAGCCCTATCTGCCCCCCCCCCCCCACCCCCAAAAGAAATGTTAGGGTAGTTTGCAAATATTTAAAGATATAATGTGTGGAACCAAGACATCATTGAAAACAAAAAACACACTCATGGAATCAAGCAAATTTAGGATATAAAGGCCTAGGAATACAAATTGTTAAAACACAAGGCATTTAATCCTGATATATTACTAACAATAATTTATTTTCCATAGAAAGACTGTGCATCCAACAGTGCATTGATACAGCGTAAGATTTATCTAACTTAAATACAGGTTTATCATATTTGGTAGCTTTTGGTAATAGACATTCAAGTTGCAGGACTTGGAGAGCAGCAAGAACGTTTAACTAGTGAGGTCATGGTTTCGAGCCAAATAGGCGTGAACATACTTTACAGAATTTTAGTTGAGAGATTTTTGTACTTTGTACTAGTACCTGGCAATACACTAGTAGAATTTATTATACATGTTTAATATTAACCACTTGACCTCCAGAAGATTTACCCCCTTCATGACCAGGCCATTATTTGCGATATGGCACTTCGTTACTTTAACTGATAATTGCGCGTTGTCGTGTGATGTTGTACTCAAATAACATTTTTTTTCTATTTTTCCCACAAATAAAGCTTTCTTTTGGTGGTATTTCATCACCATTGCATTTTTATTTTTTGCGCTATAAACAAAAACCGACAATTTTGAAAAAAAAACAACATTTTTTACTTTCTGCTTTAAAACATATCCAATAAAACATGTCTTCATCAATGTAGGCTAATATGTATTCTGCTACATATTTTTGGTAAAAAAAAAAAACCACAATAAGCATATATTGACTGGTTTGACTGGTTTGCGCATAAGTTCTAGCATCTACAAACTATGGGTTATATTTATGGAAAAAAACTTTTTTTCGTTACTAGTAATGGCAGCATTTGGCGACTTATAGTGGCACTTCGATATTGCATCAGACAAATCAGACACTAACTGACATTTTTGACATGTCAGTTGGGGACCAGTGACACTAATACAGAGATCAGTGCTGAAAATATGCAGTGTCACTGTACTAATGACAGTGGCTGGGAAGAGGTTAACAGCAGGAGGAATCAAAGGGTTAACTGTGTGCCTAGCCAGTGTTTGTGTACTGTATGGGAGGTGCTATAACTAGGGGAAGGTATAGATTCATGTTCATGAAGTGCAGGAATACAGGATCCGTGCCTTCCCTACTAACAGAACGGCGATCTGTCTTGTTTGAATAGGCAGATTGTCATTCTGGCTCTCTGCCTAAGGATCAGCGGGTGCCAGCGCACATGGAGTCCATGGTACCCCCAGATCAGCTCCAGCTGTGTATAATCACAGCGGGAGCAGGCAGCCAGTGGCACGCATGGGCACCCCAGACCCAGAAGTGCTGGATCACTTACTAGATACGTGATGCTGCGCAGCAGTGCCACTTTGCCGCCGTATATGTAAGTTATGTAAGACCTTGGGAGTCGGATAATCACATATGGGGTAAAGGGCCAATCATAACGGGAGTATGGGGGGGTATAATCACAGAGAAGTGCCCATCAAAAGGGGCTCCAAGAGGAACAAACTGCGATATCTCTTAGAAAAAATCAAGTTTATTAATCACAAATTATGAAAAAAGTCATTATAACTTCACCACACTATAATAAAAACATCAATATGACCACGTTGTCATATAATTTAAAACAGATGACCCAGGTTCACATGCATACTCTCAAACACACACTGAAAGGGGCAGCGGAAGGTGGGAGCTATAAAGGTGATGGATGGAAAACCCCTTGGTGACGGCAAGGGAGGGCTGGGCCAGGGGGCAGGGGGGCAACTGCCCCCTGGGCCGCTCTGATGCCCCGCAAAAAGGCTGCACTGCTTCTGCCACAGATATGCCTTAAAGGATTCCTGGTGAAGAGAAGTAAAAAGTCCCTGCCGCTGACCTACTGAGTGTGACAAGGACAGAGTGCAGACCTCCCCCCTGCATGGAAGGTGTAAACTGTGTCTGAGCAGGGGCCGGTTCCATGCCCCACTGGAGACTCTCCCCTGGCCAGCCCCAATCGAGTTGTCCCAGCTCCCCCCAACCGCCCCCTGCTGGCCAGGTTGGGAACCCAGATTCGGCTGGTGAGTAGAGAGTACCTGGAGAAGGGCTTCAGCCTGGAATGGGGGTAAGAAGGGGGCGGGGTAGAGGGAGAGTGGGGGGGGTGCCGAGTTGCTGCACCATGGGCCTCTGGATTGTACTTGCCCCCTGGGCTGAAAGTTGGCTGTATGCCCCTGGGTGACGGCTAGTACTCCACAAGTTAGGAATGAAAGGAAGTAGGGCTGGGGGCTCTTTAAAGCACAATGCAGGTGTAACAAAGTTCTCCACTGAGTAATGACAGTCTCAAATGCAGTGGTGCAACACAGAGACAGGGTGCAGAGCACAAGTCTCATCCATCTATTCCACAGTCTAAAGTCATTGATTGCATTTATAGTGCTATGGTAAAAGGCAGCCATTCACTGAATCAGCTATCTGCACCTATCTGCACATGTAGATTAGATTAATGCTCTGCAGAGAAAATCAGCAGGCACCGTGTTAGCAAAACCTTGTACGCATGATTAGATTATCGGACTAATTTTCGTCCGTTTTTTGTTGCATGCTGGTCTCATATCGAAAGTGAAGAGGTTACTTTCATACGAAAATTCTCATACAACAGAATTCAGCTTCAGAAGTGATGTCATGTGTTGAATGTTTTGTATGTGTTTTTTCGTTTCCGAGCATGCCTAGTCTTGCTCTTACGATTTTTTTCGGATGAAAACTGTACTAATTGAACGGAAATCAGATGTTGTGTTCACGTACGATAAAAATTTTATAGCCCGCACATCCAGTTTTTGTCGTACGAAAATTCGTAATCGACCGTCGAAAGCATTATATTACCCATCCGAAAACCGGCATATCTTTCGTGATAAAAAATGTTACTTCCGATTTTCCTATCGTGTGTACGGGCCTTAAGGCTGGGATAGCAGAGGAAAGTAGAAGTAAACAGAGCATACACAGGCAGTCCTCATAGAATGTGTAGCATCAGTGGACCTTGGACAACCCTCCCTTGGGTCCTCTCACCCACAGCCAGGACAGGGTCCACAGGTTGCTCCAAAGTGTATTCCTTCCGTATCTGCTAAATCCCCCTTGATTGCTGCTGCAGGGATGCTAGCCAGCTCAGTGAACTCCAATGGAAGGAATCAAAACTGCCAGAGTGTCCCATTCAGTGTGGAACAGCAGCTCATTGATGGTAAGGCTGCATGGAGAGATCACATGGGGCGGGTCACATGATGTGCTGACGTCTATGCATTTCGCTTATCCAATAATATGAGCTTCTTCAGGACATGTGGCTATCAAGTCTGAGGCTTTTAAAGGGGCTGGGTCAGTCATCCAAAAAAGTTAACTCTTGCTTAGCCACAGTTTTAAACCAACCTCATCATGTATGTCTGTAATAACACACTTAAGGGTTGATTTACTAAAACTGGAGAGTGCAAAATCTGCAGCAGCAGTGCATGGTAGCCAATCAGCTTCTAACTTCAGCTTGTTCATTTAAGCTTTGACAATGAAACCTGGAAGCTGATTGGTTTCTATCCAGAGCTGCACCAGATTTTGCATTCTTCAGTGTTAGTAGATCAGCCCATTAGTTTCTCACATATTTTTATATTTATATGGCAAATACATACATTTCTATAAATCAAATTGTGAGATGGTCCAGGACTGAACAGCTATTGTGTCCACCAAGGTACCCCACATATTCAGAGATATACCAGCAAGAGAAAGATAATAATGTTTACAAGCATATATCTTTGCTAAAGTATATGGGCCCAAGTAGGAAGGTTTCACATCAGTTAAATACACGCAACTTCATCAAGTATAAGATGTATCTCGGTCAAAATAGGGTATTTCTGCATCACCACGAGGGTCCTATATATGAACCCTAAAAACAGGAAAGTACTCCAATATGCCAATATATACCTTTTGCATGTGTATATAGGTCAGAGTATACAGGTTCCAAATCCATAAAATTCACACAGATTCATCATAATATAATTATATCCTGATCGGGATATAATAACCCTGTTAGAAAGGAAGATTATATATAGGGAGAGGTGATAATGATTGCGGGCGGTAATAGAACTCATGTCAGTGCGAAGAAAAAAGAAAGCTGTTAACTGGCTTCTGTTAGAGCAGGGGTCTTCAAACTATGGCCCTCCGGTTGTTCAGGAACTACAATTCCCATCATGCCTAGTCATGTCTGTGAATGTCAGAGTTTTACAATGCCTCATGGGATGTGTATTTCCGCAACAGCTGGAGGGCCATAGTTTGAGGATCCCTGTGTTAGAGGGATATAGGTCCACTATGCCAGTGCCACTAATCGGTGCCCTACAGTGCCGCTTACCAGTGCCCTACAATGCTGATAATCAGTGCCTACTAGTGTCATCTAGCAGTGCCCATCAGTACTGCTAATAAGTGCCCCCCCCAGTGCCATCTATCAGTGCTGCAAATCAGTGCCCATCAGTGCCTCATCATCAGTGTCACTTTTCAGTGCTGCCTATCAGTACCACCTATCAGTGCCTATCAGTGCCCATCAGTGCCACCTAACCTTTCCACCTCTCTGTGCCGCCTATCAGTGCCCATCAGTGCCACCTTTTAGTACCCATCAGTGCCACCCATCAGTGCAGCCTCATCAGTGCCTACTGATCAGTGCCCACCAGTGCCACCTCATCAGTGCCCATCAGTTCCACCAATAAGTGCCAATCAGTGACACCTATTAATGTCCATCAGTGCCGCCTTATCAGTGCCCATCAGTTCAGCCTATCAGTGCCCATCAGTGCCACTTTATCAGTTCACATAAGTAAAAATTACCCGTTTGCAAAATTTTATAACAAAATATGAAAAAAGTTTTTTTTTGTTTTTTTTTTTCAAAATCTTTTTTTGTTTGTTTAGCAGAAAGCTATATTTGTGTGAAAAAATATGGGTACAGCGTAGCATGACCGCGCAATTGTCATTTAAAGTATGAGAACCTGGGAAAATATGCCTGAGCAGGAAGTGAGTATAAGTGCCCAATAAGCCAAGTGGTTAAACTGGCAACACACAGAATTTGACAAATACACCCCCCTTCCCCCTCCATTATATTTCAAAACTAGATAACATTGTATAGCACATAATTAATTGGTGCCCAGGTACAGAGGTACAGTTTTGGTTTGTTCTGAACTCTGCCGAGTTCCACCTTCCAGTTCATGAGAGTAGAAAGTGTTTTCCGGGATGTTTGTGGCTGTGAGGTAGGGCTTGACACATCATCTCAAGTAAGCCAGTCAGGAATAGTGTTCTGCCTGACCAAAGGATCTTGAACAGGTTCTAACCTGCTCACATACCAGGTTGATCCATCCTTCAGTCAATTGGTTACTGGTCCCAACTGAATATGGATTTGCACTGGATTATATAGACTGAAATTGAAACAGAACTCAGTTGATGGCTTTGTTATCCTCACCTACTAGCCAGGAATAAGGGTATTTTTCTTGGTGTTTCTTTTTGCATCACTGTAAGTTTCTGCTTTGATCTAAAACCTCTCCACGGTTGCTTGCAGGTTTAGGGATTCTGCTACTTTATTTGGTGGCTTTTAACTTGTTTGTGAGGTTTGCAGATCACAATCTGCCATCAATTTTGTAGGTGATTCCCCTGTGGTGCTATGGGGAGTTGACCTGTAGTTTTGTAGACCTATAGTAGCTTTGCTTAAGAGGAGTGTCTTGTGCATATGTGTCTTAAGGCCATTTTAAATGTCTGGGTAAAACGTTCCATTCCTCCATTGGCCTGTGGATGGTATAATTGTGTTAAGATGTGGTTTCTTACCTTTGATTTAAGGAAAGTCTCAAACTTTTCACAAATAAATTGTGGACCATTCTTGGTATTATTGGTAGTATCCACCTTGAGCACAATCCCTCCAAGGTGGTGATGACAACTTTGATGGTCATGATTTCTGCTCTATCCCCCTCTGGCCATTTTGAGTACAAATCATAAGCTACCAAACAGTAAACTGTATCTTTGATGTTTTGATGCTACTGGTGTTCCCCCACATACATCCAATTGGAGTTTATTCCATGGGCCTTCTGGAAAATGTCTTTCTTGTAATGGAGCAGCTGTTTTCCTTAGATTTTTTGCCACAAGCAAGCACAGTCCATTAGGGCTGCTTTGATACCGATACCAGTATCGGTGGCGATACCAAGCATTTTCATGAGTATCTGTATTTGTGTAAATGCCCTGATACTAGAAACCGATACCTTCAGGTTTGGTTCTTTTAGCTGTCAGCAGATTCCCCCACTGACAGTTGAAATGTAAATTAAAGAATGCCGACAATTACCAGTTGTTAAGGATCGGAGCCGTCACGTCCTTAACAACCAATGACATTTTAGCTGTCAGCTGGATTCCCCTCCCTGCCTCCTTCTCCTCTCCTGCCAGCTGTCATACCTGTCTGTTGTCTCCTTCTTTTCCTTCCCGCCAGCTGTCACCTGTGCCGGATGCATTCTCCTCCTCCTCTTCGCCACCCACCAGCTGCAGAGGGTTCTCCTAGTGGGTCTGTCATCTAGCATGGTCCGGCGGCTTTCCTGTTATCAGCAGGGGCTGCGGGCAGCTCTCCTCTAGCTGCTCTTCTGTTTTTTTTTCCCAGCTGTTACTTCTGCTCCCTTTCTCCCTGGCCAGGAGCATATTGTTGAGCCATCCATCCGGGATCCTCTCCACACATAGCAGCATGGACAGGTGAGTGGACAATCTTAATTCCATTTGAGTGAAGTGAACTACTTCTACCTGCTGGAACTTGTTTAGCTTTCTCCTTTGCCCAGTGTTTCCTATGTTTGGCATTAAATATACAGTGGTATTTTGGGCTCTTAATGCAATCTCAATTTAGGACGTCTGTACTTTAAAGACTTTGCACCACAAGCACTGGTTGTTAGATATAATTTTTTATTTATTTTCTATTTTTATTTTTACTTACGTATTAGAAGTATTACAAAACAATTTGATGAAGAAACTTGGGATTTAAAAGGTTCTGACTCCTGAATAATATACTAACATAATCTCATTTAGTTGAAAAAAAAAAAAAAGTTTATCACAAATTCATTAAAAACTTTGAGGCATCATTCCCCTTAAAAACACAAGTTCAGCAAGCCACACCTTTTTATGCAAACCCCATGAGAATACGACACCCCCCTTCAAAAGCATATGCTACACCATTCAATAAATCTGTGCCTATGATAACACATTACATATAGTATAGAACATCACACACAGGGAAGGGGAGGGTAGAGTGCCTTGTCCAGATGCGTTTCACACTATAGGCTTTCTCAGGGGTACAAGGGGTGCAGTGAGTGTGGTCGCTGAAATGCAAAAAAAAACATATCATAATAAAATATATATAATACTGATACATGATATAGGGTCTTGTACATTCCCAATAAATACTCAAAACTCACAGAGTTACAATATAATACGATTTCCAATAAAGGAAGATAAAGCCGTAATGACCTCTCTAGGTGCAGTTCAGGGCATGAACAATAAGGAGGGAATAATGGTGCAGGGTTGGCCAACCAAGCAAGGAGCATCTAAGCGGTCCAAAAGGTACCCAAACCAGATGGGAGCAAGCAGAAATGGCAACCTTATTACTGCATATCACCAGTTGGATACCATGTCTGAATAAAAAAATTACAGTTTTGCATACTTTTAGAGCAACAACACATGGAGGACTAATCCCGGCTAGGGGCTGCCTCCAAGAAAAAACGGGGGAATGGGATGTTTAAGATGCTTTAAATATGAATCATGTATAGATCATATGTTAGTATAATAGTAGTGAAGCAGAGGATGTATATAAAAAATATATCTTTTATTACAAATACAAAAATACAAAAATTGAAAACATGTAAACATACCCAAATGTAAAATAACAGCAAATAATGAAAAATCCTCAATATGCTTAATGGAGAACCAAAGACAAGCAAGGTTCGGAATCGCATACATGCATATGTAACAAGGAGCTAATTATGAGACCCCAGACCCCTATGCGTTTCGACTTGAATCAGTCTTCCTCAGGGGGAGTAGTAGTCCAAAGCTCCTCTAACATATATCTGTATACACAATACAGAGAACACAGAGATTATTTGCATACAGCATGTTCAATATATGAGAAATATACAAGGTGCGTGAAGAAAATATACTTGATATCATACACTTACATTTAAAAGCCCACATTTTGTCCAAAGTTCATGTAAGTAGTGTTAACCCATTTGCTCAAGGACAACTCATGGACAGGTGGATCCCAACCCCAGGACCACAAAGGGCAGGGGTAAAAGTGGACAGGAGGCGAACCTGGTGGAGACACAAGGGGAAGAGGAGGGGGATGGGGGCTATAACATACTAAACACATAAATGTGTGTTCATTTTATGCACACACTGGTGTTCCAATGGCTGCACATTAGAAAGTGATAAATATAGCAAGAAGAAAGAGTGTCTGAAGTTGGTAGTAGAGATGGCCTTGCGGTTCGCCCGGCGGTCGGTTTGCGGCAAATTTTGCTTGTTCGCCACCCGCCAATTTTGCGAACACATGGCGTTGTTCGCGGTGGCCATATTAGTTTACATTGGGGAGAACTTTGACCCATGACACAGCCGTCAGGTGGAACGGGACAGCCAATTGAAACATTTCAGCACATGGACATTCCCCCTACCCTATTAATTGAACAACTGGTGTAATAGACCAGTGGCCCCCATCCCCCTCCTCTTCCCCTTGTGTCTCCACCAGGTTCGCCTCCTGTCCACTTTTACCCCTGCCCTTTGTGGTCCTGGGGTTGGGATCCACCTGTCCATGAGTTGTCCTTGAGCAAATGGGTTAACACCACTTACATGTTCGAA
The DNA here is from genome assembly GCF_965119305.1 of Pelophylax lessonae. NCBI lineage: Eukaryota > Metazoa > Chordata > Amphibia > Anura > Ranidae > Pelophylax > Pelophylax lessonae. Next base: position 167,078,027 of record NC_138772.1, on the reverse strand, counting down.
CTTTGGACAAAATGTGGGCTTATAAATGTAAGGGTATGATATCAAGTATATTTTCTTCACGCACCTTGTATATTTCTCATATATTGAACATGCTGTATGCAAATAATCTCTGTGTTCTCTGTATTGTGTATACAGATATATGTTAGAGGAGCTTTGGACTACTACTCCCCCTGAGGAAGACTGATTCAAGTCGAAACGCGTAGGGGTAGGGGTCTGGGGTCTCATAATTAGCTCCTTGTTACATATGCATGTATGTGATTCAGAACCTTGCTTGTCTTTGGTTCTCCATTAAGCATATTAAAGATTTTTCATTATTTGCTGTTATTTTACATTTGAGTATGTCTACATGTTTTTAATTTTTGTATATATCTAGGTGAATATGATTTTATCCACTTCTCTTTTAACGATTAGCTTTGGAAATTCAAGCATACTTTATATATATTTTACAGTGTATGTTAAAATTTTGTAGTTTACAACAGTAATGCTTTGCAGCTATATATTCATTTGTACTACAATATTAAAGTTGCAGATCGCCAACCTCAGCCGACACAACATCTATATCATGGTAATAATTATTCAAGACAATCAAATTTTCTCATAATTACAGACCACTTTCCTTACTTCAACAGCTGGCTGCTGAGTACAAGAGGTTGAAATGTTTGGATGAGCACAGCAAGGAAAGGTTCTGCAGCATTTCATCCCTAAAAGTTTGGTCAGGTACTAATTCATTACACTAATCACCGGTTGCCGCTGTCAGCAATGCGCAAGCACCTTTTAGCACCTGCTAATTATCTACATCTTTCATCTCACATCATTCCAAATAGAGAACTGATACCTGAAAGAAAACACAAAAGAATACACAATGGGGTTGATTTAGTAAAACTGGAAAATGTGCAAAATCTGATGCAAACATATACACCACATAATCCACCCATAAGATACTGCCTAATGGTGACCAGTTCACCCCAAAACACTTTGCTAACTGCAAGACCAAAGGGGTGGTCTACCTTATGGAGTGCGAATGTGGCAGCTTCTACGTAGGAAAGACGCGACAAGAGTTTGGCCTAAGAGTTAATCAACATTTACAAAGTATGTCTATAAGCAACTTTTATTTACCACTGGGCCGCCATGTGGCCAATTACCACAAAAATCGTATGCCAAAAGTCCAATTCTCCATACTGGACAGGATGCATGTCCCCCCCAGAGGGGGGGACTGGAATAAAGTGCTCCTCCAGATGGAGCTTCGCTGGATAAAAAAATGAAATGCAGAACAACCACTGGGCTTAAATGAAAATGTTAGTTACCGCCCCTTTTTGGAGGGCTTTGTATCTGGAAAAACCGACTGAGGTACATTAACGAATACCCCAATATCAGAGATTTGTTTCCCAAAAAACCCCCCTATATGGAGGGCAACCTACCCAGAAAAATAACCCCCCTTAGAACATCCCGTTATCCTATCCAATTCCCTGCTGGGATCGAACACCCTCTGCCAAAATCAAGAACTTCATGTCTCACCCATATCACACATGCACATATCTGTATGAATTGCTGCTAAATATAATAAATATATATATTATGTTCATATTATATATAACCCAAAATGACTTCTCCTTTGGATAAACAGCCTCAAATCGGCTTCCAAATGGAATGGTATCTAAAGATGAATCTATTTAATCATCGCCTGTACATATATTTTTCTGCCTGGAAGAATATTTAAAAGCCTGCTTTTACCCCCAAATAACCCTCATCCGGCACAGGAAACCCCGGTGGAACGAACCGGGGAACAAGGAGTTAAGCAGACTTTTTTCCATCTTCTGCCAATAGGACCCACTATTGGGATCCCAGCTCTGCCTCCTGTGTCGGCGGCCCCTATCGAATATACCGTCACAACAAAGACAGGATGCACGAGCACCCGCGGCGCGTCATCCGGAAAGGATCTTCTGTTATATAATCGCGCACCCACTGCGCATGCGCGAACGGTATGCGAATGCGCGAAGAAAAATATATTTTGGACTACCAGAAAACCAGTGACCTCCTAACTTTAGTTTAAAGGAGTTGTAAAGTCTCAAGGTTTTCCACCTTAATGAATTCTATGCATTAAGGTGAAAAACCTTTGGTGCTGTAGCTCCCAGACCCCCCCCCCTTATTCTTACCTGAACCCGATAGTTACAGCCATGAGCATGAGCCCAGTGCCTACAGCTGCTTTCTCAGGTCCCCATTGGATAGATTGATAGCAGCAGGAGCCATTTAATGACACGGGAGTGGGGGACGGGGCAGAGTTCCAATGTCTGTGTCAATGGATGCAGCAGCGGGACTCGTGAGCGCACCCGCATGGGTGCCCCCATGGTAAGCAGCTCTCCGTGGGGACACCCGATGAAGAGGAGGAGCCAGGAGCGCACCCCAGAAGAGGAGGATTGGCGCTGCTCTGTGCAAAATTATTTCAGATAAATAGAAAATGTTTGTTATTTAAAAAAAAAAAAAATGAACCTTTACATTCACTTTAACCACTTCCCGCCCGCCCTATAGGCGATTGACGGTGGGAAGGTGGTTGTATAATCCTGACATGCCGTCATATGACGGCGTGCAGGATAATGCGCTCTGCAGAGCAGCAATCAGTGCTGCAGTGTGTCACTCTGACACTTTTCACTCTGACACACCGCATCTCCGATCTTGGTAAAGAGCCTACTGACATAGGCTCTTTACCATGTGACCAGCTGTGTCCAATCATGGCTAGTCACATAGTAAATAGGAAGAGCCGTTGATCTGCTTTCCTCAGTTTGTGCCTGACAGCCACAAGTAGAGGAGAGCCGATTTGCGGCTCTCCTGACAGGGGGGGGGGGTCTATGCTGGTAATCAGAGCATTGGTTACCAGTGCAGACCCTTGGGGGGGGGGGCCACTAGAGTCACCAGGGATGCCCACCCATGACCCCAGAGATGCCCACCCATGACCCCAGGGATGCCCACTATGGCCACCAGGGATGGCAATCAGGGCTCAGAGAGCCCACCAGTACCCTCCCCATCAGTGCTGCCCGCCAGTGCCCTCCCCATCAGTGCTGCCCACCGGTGCCCATCATTGCCATCTATCAGTGCCGCCCACCAATGCCCAATATTGCCCACCAGTTCTACCTATCAGTGCCCATCAGTGCCCATCAGTGCTGCCTATCAGTGCCCATCAGTGCTGCCTATCAGTGCCCATCAGTGCCCATCAGTGCCACCTATCAGTGCCCATCAGTGCTGCCTATCCATGCCCACCAATGCTGCATATCAGTGCTATCTATCAGTGCCACATATCAGTGTCCATCAGTGCTGCATATCAGTGCCACCTATCAGTGCCCATCAGTGCTGCATATTAGGTCCACCCCATCAGTGCCACCCCATCAGTGCCTCCTCATTAGTGCCTGTCAGTGCGGCCTCATCAGTGCTCATCAATGCAGGAAAAAACGTATCTATTTACAAAATTTTATAACATAAACAAAAAAACTTTTTTTCAAACTTTTCTGTCTTTTTTTATTTGTGTAGCAAAAAAGAAAAAACCTTGCGGTGATCAAATACCACCAAAAGAAAGCTCTATTTGTGGGGAAAAAAAATGACATAAATTTGGTTTAGGTACAGTGTTGCATGACCGTGAAATTGTCATTCAAAATGCAACAGTGCTAAAAGCTGAAAGTTGGCCTGAGCGGGAAGGGGGAAAAGTGCCTGGTATTGAAGTGGTTAAGAAGACAATACAGTGTACAACAGGAACCCTTACTATCTCCAAGGTTAAATTTGGAGGATTGTTCCTTTTCTCCCCCTTTTTTCAGGAGTTTGCAAATCTTTTGGCTGGCAAAGAGTTCTAATTTATACATTTCAACTTTGTATTTAGCTTCTCACCTGGAATTTGGCTTTAGATGATGAAAATAACCCTGTTCTTGTCACACGAGGCTCATAACATTCTCCAAAAAATGCACCTTGACAGGACGAGGGCAAATGCTAGTTAAATGCTGCTGAAAATGTTCAATAGTAATTGACTTAATTGTCAGACACAAAAAAGTGTGGCCCAAAAAGTCAGACCTTACCATTTAACATCAATACAATTAGGCATTTCTGTTAAAAATAATATTGGTTAAATCAGTCTACACTAGAATAGATGCTGCATTCATTTAACTACTTCCATCTAGCAATACCTTATCAAGGGAATTCCAAAGATGCGTAGCTTAGGACACTGAAACTTCAGTCGACTACAACTTCACATCAGTTGAGTACTTTGTAATCCCATACTGCCTCACGCTGATAATTATGGTCCCACTTGTGAGTTCTATAAATAGACCCTGCCTGATAGAAGCCGCTTCAAAACTGGGTTATTCTGGAAAATCAAACAGTAAAAAATAGGACTGCTGCAATGGAAGGAAAAAATAGATTGCTTTGCCATACCTCAGCAAAATTGTCCAAGAAAAGACATAAAATCTTGACATTAATAACCATTATTTTTATTAAAATACACAGTATTTCTGCATGTTAATGCAAGCTATGAAAACACAGCTGGCAGGGGATGGTCCATTAATAAAACAGGTGCATCAGATATTTATACGGTTATAAAGGGTGTATTACACAAAAATTACTAGGGTTTGAATGCGTGTTATTTATTTATTTTTTGTAAATATTACTTGCTTTGAAAATATATATATATATATATATTTTTTTATATATACATTAGACTCTGTTTTACAAGTACAAATTTACTACTTGACAATGGATTCCTATAGCACTTTTTTCTGGTAGCTGCGACACTAGTATATGGAAATTGACCAGTGGTTTACTAAGTCCCCTTTTACATGAACGGTTAGATTTCAGCTTATAGCTGTGGAAAGAGGAACTTATTTACTGCAGCTTAATGCAGACAATGCATGCCTATGGCCCCATTCACACACTGCGTTTAGCAACGTTTTCATAACATACGGTTTTGTGCATTTAGGAAAAATAAAGTTGATAGCGTCCAGGAGCGATGTACCGGAGCTATCTGTATATAAACGCAGTTAATCGTAGTACAAAGAAAAAACAGTTGCTATACAAAAGGCAAGAATTTACTACCGCAGCTAAACGCAGCCACATGTTAACGCAAGTAATCGCACATAACCGCAATGTACAAATGTGAATAATCTTTGTTCCAGGAGTGTTGGAATTTCAAAATAACAAAACATGATTTTACCAGCGGCACAACAACCACAATTGTTGTAACCTCCCTGTTATTGGTAATGCAAAACTGTTTTGCCGCTATCTAATTTCTATAAAACACTCTTAAACCACTTTGATACTGCTGAGCGTCATATGACGTCCTGGACTTTCAGTGAAGATATCTGAATGAGGCCTGCAGCTACAGGCCTCATTCAGATATCTTTTTTCTCTGCCGGCGATTCCCTGCACAGTAAAAACAATCATAGCGGCAGTTCAGCCGCTTGATTGTTTTTTTACAGGCAGCAGGAGGGGACGTCCCTCCCCCAGTGCTTCTACCGGTGCTATCAGTGAGCTGGAGAAGGAAGTTTACCATGGAGCTGACTGAGGACCAGATTGTCCCTGGTCATCTCTACAACTCTGGGAGGCCAGGCACGAGGTTATGACATCATGTCAAGCCCCGGCAGTTGTAAACACTGCTGTGTGTTCCGATGGAAAGCCTGAGATCGTTTTTTTTTTCTCAGGCTCTCCACAGATCTCTCCATAAAGAGGACCTGTCATGCCCTATTCCTATTACAAGGGATGTTTACATTCCTTGTAATAGAAATGAAAGTGATAAAAAAAATAAAAAATAAGGGGAAAGTGTAAAAATAAAAAAATGTAAATAAGATAAACAATAAAAAATGTTAAAGCATTTGAAAAATTGCTGCGCAAATACAGTGCAACATGAAAAATTGCAATGACTGCCATTTTATTCCCTAGGGTCTCTGATAAAAAAAATATATTGCAATGTTTGGGGTTCTGAGTTTTTTTTTCTAGCAACAAAAATAATGATTTTTACATGCAGGAGAGGAATGCCGAAATTGGCCTTAAGAATTAAGAGACTGCAGATGATACAGCAGTGTAAAATCTGACCAGCAGCAGAACAATTTTAGTTAGCAAGGCTAGGATGTACTGTATACAGCACTAGCCCCAAAGGAGTCGCTGAGAAATTTGGGCTCTCTGCTCTGCGCCTCGACTCCAAGAACAACCTCAGCCTCTCTGGAACACCTGTTTGAGTGAAAGTTACTGCCTGCACTTATAGGAACACTATTGTGGATACATCTAATTCAACTGTGAATTAGCATCAGAAAATAGACACAAGACCCTTTAGTGGTAAATTAACTCAATGTATTGGTATGCATTAGAGAAAATGGTGGTTTGAGCATAAATGAGCAAACACAGGAAAGATTCAGACCCAGTCTGCTAAACAATATGATATCTAGGCCAAAGTGACTTAGGTTAGAGTTCCGTACCACTAGACATAAATCAGCAAGAGTAACAGTAAACAGTGCATATAAACATTACCTTCAATGGTAACAATAATGCTATAACTAGTTTAAAGTGCACTCTAGGAGAATGGCTAGGATATGGTGCAATGTCCCCTGAGAGGTACCACTTTTCCATAAGCAATAGGTGAAGATCTCTGTGGAGCAATCTTTAGTTCTAACTATTCGGCTAGCTAACATTGGGGCCCAGTCATACTGTTGGTGCATATGAGACTAGTCCCAGTCAAGGCTGTAGGCAGCAATAAGAATACCGTATGGCTGTGTGGTCAGTTCCTAAAGGGCTTAAAAATCTCTTGATTATAGTACAGTCTCTGTCCTCAGGACTGCAGTTCCTACAGTGCAGTGCTGCCTGACTCGGTCTATTCAACTCCTCCTGCTCAGCAGCTCCCTCCTCTTGCTGATATAGCTGCTAACCAGTTCACCACTGCAGGGCAGCTACAGAGAGCAGCCAGTCTCTCTCTCTCTCTATTCTTAGCAAAGTACCTACCTTCCTGTACTAGACGCCCAAGGCACAGGCAGTTGTTTTAATTAAAAAATTAAAGCAAAAGCAGAAAACAATGTAATGTATACAATTGCCTAGTTTCAGGGCAGTTTTAATGAGCTTAACAAAATAGTTGTGTATCAAACCAGTGGAAATTGCTTTTTCCATTAAAATACGCTTTTTGGTGCTGTTGATTTTCTCCAACTTTATTTAGTTACTTCCTATCTACATGCACTCTTGCATGCAGGGGTTGCATATCATTACTCTGGCACATCCTCCTTATAGTAATAATAAGAGATCATGCCTGCACAATGTGTGTGAAAGAGTATAACTTTGTAGGGGTTGTCGTCCCCCCCCCCCCCAAACAAAAACAAAAAAGAAAGTGCCTGGACAAAGGTCATTCTGACAAGTTTGCCAGACATTTTTTTTTTACAAGCTGCATATTTAACCACTTAAGCCCCGGAGGATTTGGCTGCTCAAAGACCAGGCCCTGTTTTGCGATTCGGCACTGAGTGACTTTAATGGACAATTGCGCAGTCGTGCAATGATGTACCCAAATGAAATTGACGTCCTTTTTTTCCCACAAACAGAGTTTTCTTTTGGTGGTATTTGATCACCTGTGCGATTTTTATTTTTTGCACTATAAACAAAAAAAGAGCGACAATTTTGAAAAAATTACATTTTTCACATTTTTTTATATGAAATTTTCAAAATAAAAATGTAAAAATCAAAATTTTTTAACATTTTAGGCCAATTAGTTTTCTGCTACATATTCTTGGTAAAAAAAATCACAATAAGCGTATTTTGATTGGTTTGCGCAAAAGTTATTGCCTTTACTAACTACGGGAAAGATTTATGTAATTTCTATTGTTTTTTTTTTTAACTAGTAATGGCGGCAAACTGCAATTTTTTTTGCGGGACTGTGACTTTGCAGCGGACAAATCGGACCCCTGACTGACATTTTTTACACTTTTGGGGGTACCAGTGACATTACTACAGTAATCAGTGCTATAAATATGCACTGTTACTGTAAAAATTACACTGGCAGGGAAGGGGTTAACTTTACTGGTGATCAAGGGGTTAAGTATGTCCCTAGGGATGTGATTCTAACTGTGGGGGGGGGGCGTGGGTTGTGATGTAATCACAGAGACATACGATCCTACATAGCAGGATCGCATAGCCTCTGTGATTACTTTAGGGAGAATGACAGACGGCTGTGTTTACATCAGCCGTCTGTCTTTCTCCCTCTCCTGCGGGAGATCACAAGTGGCCGGCTGCCATCAGAGCCACCGGTCACCCGTGCTGGCTCTCCAGGGAATGAGCAGGGGCTCGTGGGCGAGCGACGTACCCCTATGTCACTTTGCCTGTAAGTGGCTGACTGCCGCAGTAAATAGTCGTGCGGCGGTTGGCGAGTGGTTAAAATCTTTGAAAACAGCTTTTACAATTACATTACAATTAGGGATCATATGAAATTTTAGTGACTGGGTTTAGTTTTACTTTATTAATAGCAGAGCCTCCGTAGGAGCCGCTGATTAGAATGAATCCTGACTTCCGGTTCCGGCGCCGCATGGAGTAGTTGAGCACTACTCAGCTCCCGCGGCGTGGCTCTGAAATCCAGCATAAAAAGCCGGCCCAGCACATCCAGCCTGCCCCATCGGCATTCTGTCTGCCTCCCGAACCCCTCCGGACCCGGCACAGTCCCTTCCTTTGCTCCGCCATGGAGCGCTTCTTGGAAAAGGCGGCGGCGCGTCCTCCGCCGGGCACGGCCCAAATCGAGGCCGCGGTCGCGGCCTACTCCGCAAAAACGCCTGCTCCGGCTGCCATGGATACCTCACAGCAGCACGAGGAGAGCTCGCAGCCGACTTCTGCCATATCCTCCTCAGCTGCGGACCCTTCCACGGACCGGATCGCTCAGGCAGTGGTCGCCCTGCTCACCCCCACCATAAAGGCTTCAGTGGAACAAGCGGTGGCCGCAGGCATGGCCTGCATCAGAAAAGAGCTGGAGTCTCACTCCCGTCGCCTAAATGAAGCTGAAGGTAGAATCTCCAGCATAGAAGACGAAATCTACCAAATGCAGGGAACGGAGCAATCCCAGGATAAACTTAATAGGGTGATAATGGACAAGCTGGAGGATTTGGAGAACCGATCCAGGCGGAGTAACCTTCGGTTCATAGGGATCCCGGAATCTGTTGCCCCCTCGGCTATCCCTGAGCTGTGTGCACGCAAAATACCTGCCGCCCTGGGCCTACAAGGGATTTGTGTGGTGGAACGGGCGCACAGGATGGGACTCTATTCTGAGGAGCGGAAGACCCCTCGCCCCGTAATCGCAAAATATCTTAACTATGCGGACAAATCGGCCATCTTGCAGAAATTTCGCCAAACTCCACACTTCCAAATAGAAGGTATGAAAATACTGATCTTCGCTGACTATTCTGTTGACGTCGCAAAAAGACGTAAAGCTTTCCAAAACGTTTGCTCGCAACTGCATAATGAACGTTTAAAATTTACCTTGGCCTACCCGGCGACGCTACGCCTTCGTGCCCCGAATGGCGAACAACTGTCCTTCCAGGACCCCTCGGAAGCAGAAAAATTTGTTCGATCCCTTCATCATGGCGAATCGGGTCAGTCATCTACATATAAATCGTCCTCCCTCTCCAGACCGGATTCTCAGCACAGCCCGCGGCAAGGATCTCCGAAAAGGCAGCGATATGCGGATGTGGTTAGCTCTGGCCGCTCTGGACCCACTCATTGACCTTTCTCCTGCCTCCTTGGTGCTACCTTATGTCTCCTGGGACCTCAGTACTCTTCTTCTGTGACCTGTCCCTGGAATACGCCTGCCGTCATACGGCAATTTCCGTAAGCATACCCTTCACAAGCTGGAGTAGATTAACCTGTTTATTACATGACGTTTATAGCTCTCTCAGCCCTTAATGTTTTACTGTTCTCCTCTCTATGCTCCGCATCTTGTGCCGTGGCAGCGCACAGCTCTGCTTGTCCGTCGCGACCCAGGTCTCACTCCAGTTGCGTTCGCTTATAGGGCCTGATCTGCCCCGGTCGTTTCTGGAGTCACGCCTGGGGGGCTGCGCTCTATCGCACGCACATGCGGAAAAAAGTGAAGTTGATGCCACTGTTTTGCTATGTTTCTTTGTTCTCTAGATGTTGTTCCTTCCAGTTATCCCTTCCCTTCTCCCCTGGGCCTCCCCCCCCCAACGGTCGTCACCCCTCGGACTCTAGACTATACCTGGAGCTTCTTTCATTTAACTTTGTAACTTTTCCCACCGTACTCTGGCGTAACTATATCATATTTTTGGGTGTAATATACCATCATTGTCTGATGTATCGACCATTTTTGTATGACAAATGACGCTGATATCCTGGAACGTTAAGGGACTCAGATCCCCGGCGAAGAGGATGAAAGTCCTGCGGCATTTAAAACGCCTCCGGGCAGACATAGCTCTTCTCCAGGAATCGCACCTTCCGGCGGCGGATATGCACCGCATGGAAAAACTTTGGGTGGGTAAGGTGATAGGATCAGCGGCAGTGGGCCGCAAAGCTGGCGTCCTCATTCTTTTCCACAAGCGGCTCTCAGTGGAAATCCTGACTGTGGATACGGATGAGGAAGGCCGATACGTCTCTGCACACGTTCGCATCAACAGTAGGGAATTAGTCATATCCAACGTGTATGCCCCTAATGTATTTGACCAGTCCTTTTACTCGTCGCTATCGACGCGGGCCCTAACACTGCCACAGACCCCACGACTGCTGGGGGGTGATTTTAATGCGGTTATGGATGTAGTCGTGGACAAATCCTTGCACCCTCAATCATCCCGCCCCCGCACTATGGAAACTCCTACTCCCCTGGCCACTCTTGTAGACTCATTATCATTGATTGACGTGTGGCGACATTTCCACCCGACAGACCGTGAATATACCTTTTATTCTCACCCTCACAAGACCTTCACTAGGATCGACTATTTCTTCTGTTCTGACTCTCTCCTACCCCTGATACAAGACGCAAACATTCACGATATGGCTATTTCTGACCACTCTCCTCTAGCCCTGTCCATTGATCTCGCAGGCTCCCCGACGGTCCCACTCATTTGGCGATTCCCCTCCTTTTTGGCTAAAAATCACGACTTCCAGTCTTATCTCGAGCGTGAATGGCAAAACTACTCGGCGGCTAACGCGGTGCATTCCTCCTCCCCACATCTATTTTGGGAAGCGGGCAAAGCCTTCCTAAGGGGCCGCATAATTTCGTATGCGGCAGCGTACAAGAGACATGCCAAAAGCGGTTACAAGACAGCGAGTGAACGTTTACACGCGGCGCACAGGCACCTCCTTCTCACGAACACCCCCAAGGCCACAGAAGCTTGGCTTCTGGCTAAGAAAGCTTTTGATGACTGGGCGGAAAAGGTGGAACGCATCCACACTGCCCACTTGGCTGCGTCCTTGCACAGGTTCGGCAATAAAGCGGGCAGGATGTTGGCGGGCATGTGCAAGGGTCGGCCTTCTCCCACACACATAGGCTCTCTTCGGGATCCCTCGGGCTTGGTAGACTCTTCTCCCCTAGGCGTGCAGCGCATCATGAGAAACTTCTACTCTTCATTATATGGGCAGGAAGATGTTGAGGAATCGGCGGGCGATATATTTCTGTCAAACACGGGGCTTCCTCTTATTGACCCTGCACAATTGAGTATGCTAAACGCTCCGATATCGGCGGAAGAAATCACACAAACGATTCGACACCTAGCGGCTAACAAATCTCCTGGTCCTGACGGTCTCACAGGGGAATTTTACAAATCTGCTATGACATGCCTGGTCCCTACATTGGTTGCCGTCTACTCCCATATTTGGGACGGGGGGCCCTACCTGCCGACAGGTAACCAGGCTATTATTAAATTGCTTGCAAAAAAAGGGAAGGACCCTCTGGAACCAGGATCGTACCGCCCTATATCGCTACTCAATCTCGACGTTAAAATTCTATCAAAAATTGTTACCTCGCGCCTGGCGCTTATCATGCCCACTCTAATTCACCCAGCCCAATCCGGTTTCACCAAAGGACGTTCGGCTACGGCGAATATCCGGAAGGTGTTACTGGTGCTAGAACAGGCCCGCATTCATCCCGACAAAGACCTGGCCATAGTAACGCTAGACGCCGAAAAGGCATTCGACAATGTGAATTTCACCTGGCTTAGGCGGGTCCTGGACACTATGGGGTTCAGGGGCCCATTCGTGCACCTGGTTGCCTCTATGTACACCTCTCCGACTGCTAGACTGTGTGTGGGTGGATCCATGACGGACGATTTTAGACTGTACAAAGGTACACGTCAGGGGTGCCCCCTATCCCCTTTGCTCTTTAATTTGGCGATGGAACCCCTGTCGCGTTACTTTTCCACCAAGGCGGCCTTACACGGTGTCTGTGTAGGGGACCGAGAACTCCGGATCTCCCTATTTGCTGACGATGTCCTTCTATTCACCTCTCAACCCGCTGACGACATACCCACGATAGTCTCTACCTTTGACGCCTTCAGGAAATGTTCGGGCCTTAAAATAAATTATTCTAAGAGCGAAATCCTCCCCCTGGGGTCTAATGTACAACGTGCGTGGGAACGTACTTCCCCCTTTAAGATTGCACCTCATGCTATCACTTACCTGGGTATTAAAATCAGAAGGACGCCTGCATCAATTTACACCCTCAATTACCCCCCACTATTCGCCAAGGTTAAAGGGGAACTGGAAAACTGGAAGGATCTACCGCTGTCTCTCTTGGGGAGATGCCATTTGGTTAAAATGGTCAGCTTTGCACGCATACTGTACTTTTTGCAAACCTTACCATTACTGATCAAACACAAGGACGTACAGGACCTCTCCAGAGCATTTTCTCGTTTTCTGTGGAGAGGGAAGAGGCCTCGCATATCTTCCAAAAAGCTAAGCCTCCCCAGGCGAGACGCAGGTATCAATTTTCCTGACATACGAATGTATAATTTGTCATGCTTGCTGAGGGTGGCTTTGGACTGGATATCTCGGGCGTCTCAATTCTCGAACTATGAGTTGGAGTCCCAGATGTCCAAGCCTTTCGACCTGGCAGCCCTTCTCCATGTCCGATGGGTTCAATTCCCTCCCGACCTGCGACATAGCCTGCTCCTGAGGGACACGGTTATAGCGTGGAGGGAGATACGCAAGCTGCTAAAACTACCACTGTATTTCTCCAAATTTATGCCGATCCGGGGCAACCCGGCTTTTCCCCCTGGTTTGGATCATACGGTCTATAATCATTGGAGCTTGAAAGGACTGGTCACCTTCGCCCAGCTCTGCAACACCCAAACTGGTCTCTTACTCCCTGTTGCGGACATCTCCAAGATTTATGACTTGTCTGCATCGGATCTTTTCTACCTGACTCAATGTCGTCACTTCATCCGTACCGCCTCACCCAAACCTGATCAGCGATTCCAGCCGTCACTAGTGGACTCTCTTATAGCTTCGGGCAAATACACCATCTCTGACGTGTATAAACCCCTCTTATACTCATGCCCACCGGCGATTTTTACATCATCCGCAAAGAACTGGCTCAAAGACTTTCCTGGAGAGGACACCCTACCAAAGATCATAAGTGGTCTTCGGACAACTCTTGCACTCACCCCTAACTCTATCTGGAAGGAAACGCAAATTAAGATCTTTCATAGAGCACATATCCCGTTCCTCTCAGATAACACGATCCCGGATGCTCACAAATGTCCTTTTTGCCTAATTGAACGCCCGTCCCTCTGTCACAAGTTTTGGGACTGTCCTTCTATTGCGTCATTTTGGGATAGGGTGCTTGTCTACATTGAAACCGTCACCAAACTGACTGTCCCGAAAGACCCTCTTCTCCTACTGTTTGGCTACTGGGACAAACGCCTGCAGAAATGGTCAAGCATATCAGACGTTTCCCCTCGTCTCTGGATCCTTACCACTCTACTCATTGCCAGGCTACTAATTCTGAAACATTGGATTACAAATACCCCCCCCCTTGCATCCATGCTACAGCCAGAGCTAACCACACTCCTTTCCACTGACCGCATCAACATGGACAATGTGTCCCCCTCTACTACTGGCCTCTTCCACGCCAAGTGGAACGTCTTTCTCAAGCACGTGTCAAGAACCTCGGACGACCCCCCCCCCCCCCGGTAGATTTTGCATTTGCATTCTCTATGAGTGCCTCCTCCATCCCCGCCACCCATGCCAACCTGGGACTCATGTAATGTCTGGCCATGGAGTTCTGGCCATCCCCCCCCTTTCCACTCTTCCCCTTCCCTCCTGCTGGATCCTTCCAGCCACTGTTGCATTTTGCTATGTACAATTCTTGTGTATACCTGTTGTATTTTCTGACTTGTTAAACTGTCGAAAAATTTTAAATAAAAAAAAATAAAAAAAAAAAAAAAAGAACATGAAAAAAAAAAAAAAAGAATGAATCCTCTGTCTTTTGCATTGACCTTTTCCAAAAAAACTTCACCCCCTCTAAAACACCAGGTTGGGTGTACACGCATACAATATTGCAGGAAATCGCTGAAAGTAATTCTTAGTACCAAGAAGTAGCACTAGATCAATGAAAACAGGCACCAAATCAGGTAGTAAAGGCAAAATGAATATACAGTAATGTCACCCAGTATGGTTGGTAACTAGGCAAGCATAAAATGGATTAAAAATGGTACTAACACAATTTAACAGTGATAGACATGACAGTACTAGACATAAGATGACATTTAGTGCCCAGCTCAGCATAAACAGTACTCAAGTGCAGCAATGAGCAGTAGTAAAGTTTAATCTACCGAATGCTGGAGCTATACTGCCAGAGCGCATTTATGGTAGCGATGCTAGTCCTAGGCTGACTGGGTATGCACTGTCTAAAAGCAAAGGAGGATGGTAGGGGAGGATGGTAGGGGAGGATGGTAGGGGAACAAAGGGGACTTGCAGAACAAGTATTATGAGAGAGGCAGTCCTTTAATATGTCCTTTTGCCAGCTATTGTTGGGGCCCTTTAAGAGTGATGGTGCAGTTAACAGTCCCAGTTAACCTGCATGCAGTGAATGTACAGTGTAGGTATAGTATAGTCTTGGCACAGGTGCATGATAGATGTGTTTCAAATGCAGTAAAGGTTCAGTATAATGCGGTATAGGGTTGGTATAGGTCGGATGTGGATGATTCGTGTTCACCATGACCGATCTGCATACCTCAGCTCCCATGCTGCCGAGAGAAAGAGGTTTCCAGTACAGTCTGGTAAAATCTGTTTCACCACTCCCCTTTCTCATCAATGTCTTATGGCAACTGTATTGCAAAGGTCCAATAATCCCATTCTGTGAATGATGTTTGAAAATGAAATTCTCATAATTCTTAGCATCCTTCATTGAAGTCCATAGGGTTTCCTGGCTACAGTTCTCCCTCTGCTGATTGAAGGGGATAGTGCAACACAACATTCAGCATAACAGCAAAGTGAAAGTAAACTGATTGAAAAGAGGAAAGTGTCCCCTTCTCCATGTTTCTGTAGCAATGGAGAAGGAGACACCTTCTACGCCATGTACACCTATTTATATGTAGTGGTGTAAGCTGAATGAACAATTCATGAATGGGCTAATGTCTGACATGGTCAGAGAAACCTAGCAATAGAAAAGTAGAAGCAACCTCAATCTGAAGTTCCACTAATTGTTTAAAACAGCTGTAGTGAAGAGGCGTTTTGGCTTGGATGCACCCATGGCGTTCCATTTGAGGCGCAGACAGGAATCCTTCAAGGGCCAAGGAGGGGTTGTTTGCTAAAGGGGATAGTGAGGCAGCCAAGGTGGGCAAGGATAACATCTCCATGCTGGGTTTGTCAAGTTGTGCTATATTCAGAGAGAGTTTACTAACAATACACAGTACAGCAGGTAAACTAGAATACCCTGCTGTCAGGAGTTGAGCAATATGGTGGTAAAGTGTAAGGACTCACCAGCCAAGGACCAAAGATGTGGATAAAGAAGCTAAAGAGATAGAAATCATTGACTTTACTAAAAAAAAAAAAAAAAAAGGCCTATGACGGAGTAAACCTCACTCATGTACTGGAAGTGTATACAGTAACTAGGTATACAGAGAGAGAATCCAGTGATAGCCCCCTAAAAGAGGCGATACGATTACGGCAGTGGCCCAATCCTGGAGAAAGATCAAAGCTGCTACTAGAAATCAACCAACTGCCAAGTGAATAGTCTTGTGTCATTGTCAAGGATTGTATACTGTACTGTAGAATAATGTTCTTGTTAGGGCTAGGCTTTTAGCAGCTTTCTTCTCAGTGCTCAATGCTGTCTGATAATTACCAGCCACTCTTTCTTTCCACAAGAACTCACCTGCTTACCATTACCTGTCACATTAGCACAGCCTACAGCCAGACCCTTTTGGCTATTTAAACTGCTTTGTTCATTCCTTTAGTGCCGTTGCCTGATTAACATATCCAGTGTGTCTCTCTGCTGTGTTCCTGTTTGACTTTGCCTGGCTGAAGTTTGTTCTGGTTCCTGATTTTTGGCTTCTAACCACACTGATTCTTGGCTCCCTGATTCCGGCCTGTCTGATTTACCTGTTTTGGCTTCCTAACTCTGGCTTTTGTTTTTAACTACATTCTTGATTTGTATTATTGTACTATTACATTACCGGTGTGATTTTAACTGCATTTTCTGTCTCTACCTGGTTCATGGTCCCTGACAGTTCCTCCATGACTCATCAGCGACCTGGCAGGCTGTCAATGACCTGGGCCCTTTCTGTGGAAGAGAGAATACATGTGGAAGTAGATCACTGGGATATCCTAAAAACCTTTACCTGGTTCAAGAGACAAGCCATGTGTATAGATCTGTAATACTTGGTTGAACAAGTCTGTCGACAATGTGTGGTCTATTCACTGTAAACAGGTGCTGTGAGTTGAATTCCAGGCCTGGCTTTGCACACTTCTCCCCACTAGAAGCACAGACCATCAACTTTTTTACACTAGACATGTCAAAAGATGAACCATCTCACGTTCTAGTCATGGTGGATCACTTTACAAAATTTTCAGTGGCAGTACTGACCAGCAATCAGACCACCAATACTGTCACCCAGGTGGAGAGAAAGCACTTCTACCTACCTTGTTACTGGCCACAGAAGATACATTCAGATCAGGGGCCACTTTATCCTGTATAACCCACAATGGGGCATATGAGAGATTCAATCACACCCTGATACGACTGCAGAGAGGCTTAGCTCATCAAAAACTAAGGAAAGTGACCCATCAGTTATTCAAATTGGTCTGGAAATATAGCTATACAATCAGTGGCGGCCGGTGCGTTGGGGACGCATGCGTCCGGCCCCCTAATCTACATGAGGCTCTAATAGGCTTCAGCAAAGGGTGGACCCAGGGCGCAGAGCAGTGCGCCCCGAGCCCACCCATTGTGTGACAATAGCGAATGAAAATTCGCTATTGTCACCCGGATTCTCCTCCTGGCCAATCAGGATGCGGGTCCTCCCGTTTCCTGATTGGCTAAAAGGCAAACCCCATGGAGGCGGGAGGTCTGAGGACTCGAGGAGACGCCGGGGGATTGAGGAGAAGCCGTCGCTGCCTGAGGTAAGTGCACTGGTCTCGCGGGGGGGGCACGTTACTCTGCATTGAAAGGGGGCACGATGATCTCTCTGCATTGAAAGGGGGCACGCTGGTCTCTGCATTGAATGGGGGCACGCTGGTATCTCTGCATTGAAAGGGGGCATGCTGGCATCTCTGCATTGAAAGGGGGCACCATGGTCTCTCTGCATTGAAAGGGGGCACGCTGGTCTCTGCATTGAATGGGGGCACGCTGGTATCTCTGCATTGAAAGGGGGCACGCTGGCATCTCTGCATTGAAAGGGGGCATGCTGGCATCTCTGCATTGAAAAGGGGCACGCTGCCATCTCTGCATTGAAAGGGGGCACGCTGGCATCTCTGCATTGAAAGGGGGCACGATGATCTCTGCATTGAAGGGGGCATGCTGGTCACTGCATTGAAAGGAGGCACGATGATCTCTCTGCATTGAAAGGGGGCACGCTGGTCTCTGCATTGAAAGGGGGCACGCTGGTCTCTGTGCATTGAAAGGGGGCAAGCTGGCATCTCTGCATTAATAGGGGGCACGATGATCTCTCTGCTTTGAAAGGGGGCACGCTGGTCTCTGCATTGAATAGGGGCACGCTGGTATCTCTGCATTGAAAGGGGGCATGCTGGCATCTCTGCATTGAAAGGGGGCATGCTGGCATCTCTGCATTGAAAGGGGGCATGCTGGCATCTCTGCATTGAAACGGGGAACGCTGGTATCTCTGCATTGAAAGGGGGCGCGCTGGCATCTCTGCATTGAAAGGGGGCACGCTGGCATCCCTGCATTGAAAGGGGGCACGCTGGCATCTCTGCATTGAAAGGGGGCATGCTGACAACTCTGCATTGAAAGGGGGCACGCTGGTATCTCTGCATTGAAAGGGGGCACGCTGGCATCTCTGCATTGAAAGGGGGCCCGCTGGTATCTCTGCATTGAAAGGGGGCACGCTGGCATCTCTGCATTGAAAGGGGGCATGCTGGCATCTCTGCATTGAAAGGGGGCATGCTGGTATCTCTGCATTGAAAGGGGGCACGCTGGCATCTCTGCATTGAAAGGGGGCATGCTGGCATCTCTGCATTGAAAGGGGGCACGCTGGTATCTCTGCATTGAAAGGGGGCACGCTGGCATCTCTGCATTGGAAGGGGGCACGCTGGCATCTCTGCATTGAAAGGGGGCACGATGATCTCTGCATTTAAGGGGGCATGCTGGTCACTGCATTGAAAGGGGGCACGCTGATCTCTGTGCATTGAAAGGGGGCATGCTGGTCTCTGTGCATTAAAAAAGGGGCACGCTGGTCTCTGTGCATTGAAAGGGGGCACGCTGGTCTCTGTGCATTGAAAGGGGGCACGCTGGCATCTCTGCATTGAAAGGGGGCACAATGATCTCTGCATTGAAGGGGGCACGCTGGTCTCTGTGCATTGAAAGGGGGCACGCTGGTCTCTGTGCATTGAAAGGGGGCACGCTGGTCTCTGTGCATTGAAAGGGGGCACGCTAGTATCTCTGCATTGAAAGGGGGCACGCTGGCATCTCTGCATTGAAAGGGGGCACGATGATCTCTGCATTGAAAGGGGGCACGCTGGTCTCTGTGCATTGAAAGGGGGCACGCTGGTCTCTGTGCATTGAAAGGGGGCATGCTGGTCTCTGTGCATTGAAAGGGGGCACGCTGGCATCCCTGCATTGAAAGGGGGCACGCTGGTATCTCTGCATTGAAAGGGGGCACGCTGGCATCCCTGCATTGAAAGGGGGCACGTTGGCATCTCTGCATTGAAAGGGGGCATGCTAGCATCTCTGCATTGAAAGGGGGCCCGCTGGTATCTCTGCATTGAAAGGGGGCACGCTGGCATCTCTGCATTGAAAGGGGGCATGCTGGCATCTCTGCATTGAAAGGGGGAATGCTGGTATCTCTGCATTGAAAGGGGGCACGCTGGCATCTCTGCATTGAAAGGGGGCATGCTGGCATCTCTGCATTGAAAGGGGGCACGCTGGTATCTCTGCATTGAAAGGGGGCACGCTGGTATCTCTGCATTGGAAGGGGGCACGCTGGCATCTCTGCATTGAAAGGGGGCACAATGATCTCTGCATTTAAGGGGGCACGCTGGCATCTCTGCATTGAAAGGGGGCACAATGATCTCTGCATTTAAGGGGGCATGCTGGTCACTGCATTGAAAGGGGGCACGCTGATCTCTGTGCATTGAAAGGGGGCATGCTGGTCTCTGTGCATTAAAAAAGGGGCACGCTGGTCTCTGTGCATTGAAAGGGGGCACGCTGGTCTCTGTGCATTGAAAGGGGGCACGCTGGCATCTCTGCATTGAAAGGGGGCACAATGATCTCTGCATTGAAGGGGGCACGCTGGTCTCTGTGCATTGAAAGGGGGCACGCTGGTCTCTGTGCATTGAAAGGGGGCACGCTGGTCTCTGTGCATTGAAAGGGGGCACGCTAGTATCTCTGCATTGAAAGGGGGCACGCTGGCATCTCTGCATTGAAAGGGGGCACGATGATCTCTGCATTGAAAGGGGGCACGCTGGTCTCTGTGCATTGAAAGGGGGCACGCTGGTCTCTGTGCATTGAAAGGGGGCATGCTGGTCTCTGTGCATTGAAAGGGGGCACGCTGGCATCCCTGCATTGAAAGGGGGCACGCTGGTATCTCTGCATTGAACGGGGGCACGCTGGCATCCCTGCATTGAAAGGGGGCACGCTGGCATCTCTGCATTGAAAGGGGGCATGCTAGCATCTCTGCATTGAAAGGGGGCCCGCTGGTATCTCTGCATTGAAAGGGGGCACGCTGGCATCTCTGCATTGAAAGGGGGCATGCTGGCATCTCTGCATTGAAAGGGGGCATGCTGGTATCTCTGCATTGAAAGGGGGCACGCTGGCATCTCTGCATTGAAAGGGGGCATGCTGGCATCTCTGCATTGAAAGGGGGCACGCTGGTATCTCTGCATTGAAAGGGGGCACGCTGGCATCTCTGCATTGGAAGGGGGCACGCTGGCATCTCTGCATTGAAAGGGGGCACGATGATCTCTGCATTTAAGGGGGCATGCTGGTCACTGCATTGAAAGGGGGCACGCTGATCTCTGTGCATTGAAAGGGGGCATGCTGGTCTCTGTGCATTAAAAAAGGGGCACGCTGGTCTCTGTGCATTGAAAGGGGGCACGCTGGTCTCTGTGCATTGAAAGGGGGCACGCTGGCATCTCTGCATTGAAAGGGGGCACAATGATCTCTGCATTGAAGGGGGCACGCTGGTCTCTGTGCATTGAAAGGGGGCACGCTGGTCTCTGTGCATTGAAAGGGGGCACGCTGGTCTCTGTGCATTGAAAGGGGGCACGCTAGTATCTCTGCATTGAAAGGGGGCACGCTGGCATCTCTGCATTGAAAGGGGGCACAATGATCTCTGCATTGAAAGGGGGCACGCTGGTCTCTGTGCATTGAAAGGGGGCACGCTGGTCTCTGTGCATTGAAAGGGGGCATGCTGGTCTCTGTGCATTGAAAGGGGGCACGCTGGTATCTCTGCATTGAAAGGGGGCACGCTGGCATCTCTGCTTTGAAAGGGGGCACGATGATCTCTGCATTGAAGGGGGCCCGCTGGTTTCTCTGCATTGAAAGGGGGCACGCTGGCATCTCTGCATTGAAAGGGGGCACGCTGATCTCTGCATTGAAAGGGGGCACGCTGGTCTCTGTGCATTGAAAGGGGGCACGCTGGTCTCTGTGCATTGAAAGGGGGCCCGCTGGTCTCTGTGCATTGAAAGGGGGCACGCTGGTCTCTGTGCATTGAAAGGTGGCACGCTGGTCTCTCTGCATTGAAAGGGGGCACGCTATACCTTAATTACTGAAGGCCCCTTTCACACTTTTGTGACCTCAAAGTCACGCAATTTTTTACAATGTTTTTTTTGCCGCAAAGCAATGCTTATTACATTTTTCTGTTTGCGCATTTTTGAGCACCAGCCTCCACTTCTGGACACCCCGACTTCTCCAGGCACTGCGGGCAGCTCCTCTTTTGCCGATCCCTGGAGGTGAAGAAGTGACAGGATGTGATCCTCCTGCAGAGCGCAGACTTCCAGTTATTCTGTGCCAGCAGCTGCAGCGGGGCGGGCGGCCTCATGTTGTGAATGATTGGTCGGACTCGGCTCGAGCGGATCGTGCAGAGATAATCTGCGATCAGACTCAGAGATCTGATCACAGATTATCTCTGCACGATCCGATTGAGCCGACCAATCATTCTTAACGTGAGACCGCCCGCCCCGCTGCAGCTGCTGGCACAGAATAACTGGAAGTCTGCGCTCTGCAGGAGGATCAAATCCTGTCACTTCTTCACCTCCGTCCTCCAGGCTCCTCGGTACTGCGCTCTGCTGGTACTGCTCTGGGCAGCGGGCTCCCTTTCAGCGGCGGCTTTTTCGGCGTGGCGGCCACTGGCAGTGGCGACTCCTCGGGCCTCCTGGCATCGGGTAGGTCACTCACCGATTGCGAAGTTCCGATCCGATCCAAGTCACTTACTCACTCAAGTCACGCGGCGGCGGCGGCTCTCGCTCTCCTGTCCTGTGTCCTCTCTCTGTGCTGGGCGAGAACGAAGGTGATCGTGACGCTGGGGCGGTGCACCGCCCCCACACATCACGTCACCAGGTCCATGTCCTCCTGTGATTGGTACATCAGTAAAGTGGGGAGTGTCGAGGCGCATTGCTCTGCGCCCCGATGACCCCCAGAAGAGCGCCAATCGGCGTCTCTGCCACCCGAAGGTGGGGTCAAAAACCCCACTCCCCCCCCCATACCCAGCACTAGGTCCAGCGCCCCTAGTGGGCAAACATTTACATTTTTTTTTTTTATTTAATCTTTTTTTTCTTCTTCTTTTTTTTTGGGGGGGGGGGGGTGGTGCCCCTGCGCCCCCTATCGGCCGGCCACCACTGGTTGTGAGGAAACATAAAGTGATGTAAGGGTGACCTAATGAAGATGTTGATCAAGTGAAAAGAAATAGTGAAGTCGGGTACGCTCGACTGACCACTGTGCCTTAGATATTGCCACTGCCATGGTGGCTAAAAAGAAAAAAGGGGGGGAGTGTGTGAAAAGAAGATTCAAAAGGCACTCAGGGCATTTTTGGGCCTTGTGGGGTACTGTAGAACTTGGATTCCAAACATGTCACAGATTGCCCAGCTTTTATATACACTGACATCTAGTAAAATGACACATTTTGAATTAACAGAGGAACAAAAGTAAGCAATAGAAACATTGAAACAAGCCATTATGACAAGCCCAAGTTTAGCCTTGCCTGATTACAAAAAAATGTATTATTTGTTTTTTCATGAGGCAAATAATCAAGCATCAGGAGTATTGGCACAGAGACATGGGGACAGGTATAAGCCAGTGGGGTACTATTCTCAGCCATTGGATCCAGTTATCTGTGTGGCAGCACCGTGTGTAAAAGCTACTGCTGCTGCAGCGGTGATGGTTTGACAAAACTGCTGATATAGAATTGGGAAATACCTTGATTTTAATGGTCCCTCGTGCAGTGGAACAGGTGCTTATTCACATCAACACCACACATTTGTCTGCTGCAAGATTGACCAGATATGAGTTGGCATTGCTTACACTAAGTAACATAATAATCAAATGATGTAATGTGTTGAACCCAGCCACTCTACTCCCTGTCATCTCATGACTCAATGCATGATTTTGCTGCGCTATGAAAAAGTAGAAACTATTTGACATTCCAAGGTAAGCCAATAAAATATGCTGTTTAGATAAAAGCTCTATTGGAAGCTATTATCTTGCCAGCTGCTGTTGCTGTGGTAAAGGTAAAGGCTCATACAAAAGGAAATGATCCTGTCACTATCGGAAACCAGAGAGCAGATAAAGCAGCTACAGAAACTCCTCTCTTTACCTTAGATGAGAGGAGAAGGGAAAAAGTGTGTTTCTTAAAGGGGGATACTTGATGAGGAAACATTGTGGAGGTTGCAGGATACAGCATCGCAAGACGAAATGAGTAAATGGAAAAAGGCCCAGTGCAGAAAGGATGAAAAAGGTATTTGGCATCATGAGGATGGGAGACCTTGTGCCCCCCGCTCTATGTATTCTGCTTTGTGCTCAACGGTGCATCCCCCCTCGCATGTTGCCAAAGGAGGGATGGTGGATGCAATTCTAAAAATATGGTTTGCACCAGGTATTGAAATAATGGCAAAACAATTTTGCCAAGCATGTTTGATTTGTGCACAGTTCAACCCAGTGAAAAAGGTACAAACACCATCTGGTCATATCCCAAGACCTTTATACCCGTTTCAGAGACAGCAGATAGACTACATACTGTACAGCTGCCAAAGGTGGGAATATATGAATATGTTTTACCTTGTGTGGATTGTTTTAGTTGTTGGTTCGAAGTTTTCCCAGTACAGAAAGCTAAAGCTACAGCGACAGCTAAGAAATTGATACAGGAAGTAGTATGTAGGTATGGAATTCCAGAAACAATAGAGAGTAATAGGGGAAAGCACTTCAAAGGTCAGATAATGAAAGAGATACTGACAGCTTTCAATATTGAACAATGCCTACATACACCGTAAAACCCAGCTGCAAGTGGTAAAGTGGGAAAATATAATGGGCTGTTGAAAGAAAAGTTGGGGAAACTTAAGGCTGAGGTAGGATTGAATTAGTTACAAGGATTACCTATTGCACTGTTCTCTTTGAGAACTACTCCGAAACAAAAGGAAAAGATATCTCCTTATGAGATACTTTTTTGATCAGTGCCAAAGACAGGTTTTTTTACATAGTTACATAGTTAGTGAGGTTGAAAAAAGACATCAGTCCATCCAGTTCAACCTATGATGTGTGTGTGTGTTTGCTGTTAACCATACATTGTATACCCCTGTATGTTGTGGTCTTTAAGGTGCCCATCTAATAGTTTTTTGAAACTATCGATGCTCCCTGCTGATATGACTGCTTGTGGAATAGAATTCCACATCCTTACCGCTCTTACAGTGAAGAACCCCTTACGCACTTTAAGGTTAAACCGCTTTTCCTCTAGTTTTAGTGAGTGGCCACGTGTCTTATTGTATCTCCTTTCTCTCAATAGTTTGTTCCTTATGCTAGGGTAGCCAGTACAGTATTTGTACATTGATATCATATCCCCCCTCAATCGTCTCTTCTCCAGAGAGAATAAGTTCAGTGCTTGTAGTCTTTCCTCATAGCTGATGTCCTCCATTCCCCTAATTATTTTTGTTGCCCTTCTCTGGACTCTTTCCAGTTCCAGCACATCCTTCCTGAGGACCGGTGCCCAGAACTGGACAGCATACTCCAGATGTGGCCGGACCAGAGTCTTGTAGAGAGGGAAAATAATCTCTTTATTTCTGGAGTGAATCCCCTTTTTTATGCATCCCAGTATTCTGTTGGCTTTGCTTGCAGCGGCTTGGCATTGCATGCCACTGCCAAGCCTGTTGTCTACCAGTACCCACAGGTCCTTTTCCATCCTAGACTCACCCAGAGGTTCCCCCCCTAGTTTGTAACTTGCTTTCTGGTTTCTGGCCCCCAA
This sequence comes from Pelophylax lessonae, assembly GCF_965119305.1. Classification (NCBI taxonomy): domain Eukaryota; kingdom Metazoa; phylum Chordata; class Amphibia; order Anura; family Ranidae; genus Pelophylax; species Pelophylax lessonae. The sequence continues at coordinate 167,052,975 of NC_138772.1, read as the reverse complement.
GTGCATTACTTTACATTTTTCAACATTAAACCTCATCTGCCATGTAGTTTGTACTATCCACAGGCCTCAACTAAGTCCTATGGCACGCTCAGAGTATGTGATAGGACTACAGAGAAGCTGTGGTACCTGAGCAATCAGGTTAGCTTATGGGACGACGGTCTCGGAGGGTGCCGGATCTTGGCAGGCGTTGCTTAGGAAGTATATTAATTGTATCCTTTTAGTTTCTAGAATAAGTCATCTGTGGGGGAGTTGGAAGCATGGCAGGGTGTCCTAATGGTATTAATCCTGGGTCCGATATATGTGGAAAGCCAAACCTTCTTGAACATAATGATCCAAATGCGTGAGATGATCAGTACTCAGTTCAATCTTTCAGATTGTTGGATATGTATTATGATTCCCCCTAGTGTACGTCACAAACCCATAATAGCTATGGCAGTAACGAGTCCAGACCTACGCCATGCTTTATTGGTAAGTTTGTCTAAGAGTAGTGCGTTAACGGTGCAGCAAGGGAAAATAGTCAAGGAAGAGGATTTATTGATCCAAGGGATATCAGGTAAAGGTATAGGTAATATTCTGAATGGGACAGTTAGAGTGGGTATCACAGATTATTATCAAGAAACAAGTCAGAACCAGGTTGTTCTGAATGGGTGTTATAATGTCTTGAATTAAACAATGTGGCAATGTGAAAATGATTGCTTCAATTGTTTTAATTAAATCTTGAAGCAGTCATTAAGGGCTTTTAATATACCTGATGAGTGCAATGAGACATATATAGACACTGATATAAACAAGTTTAATCGGTCCTTGAAGGAGTTGGTAATTCAGAATTGAAAAGTGTTGTAGCAAGAGTCTTGCCTAATCCATATTATTTTGTGTGTGGACAGAAAGCAAGAAAAAGTCTGCCTCCTAAAACCAATGGTACCTGTATAATAGCAGAACTCATTTATGCTACTAGGCCTGTAAATATGTCCTAATTGCTAAAAGAACATAGGGGAGGTAGAGAAAAGAGATCTACAGAGAGCACGGTCTACTCAATAAAGCCTGCTGCAGATGCTATGACTGACATTGAACAAAAGTATAACATATCAGTGTTTGGGGAAGCATTTAAAGCATGGACTTATGCTCCGTCCTTTACTGGATGGGGACATGAGATGGCAAATAGGATTAATAGTTATGCAAAGGTAACTATCATAATGTTGGGTGGGTCATGTCCTAGTGGACTAAAAGACAAAGCAGAAGAAGTAATAGCAGTAAGAAGACAGGTGATTGCTCCCTTTCCTCTCCTGCCGACTGCTGCAGGGGGTGTGTCACAATAGAGAACCAGGAAGGGATCGGTAAATATGTAATTTACCAGCTCATTCCTTTTCTGAATGGACAGAGTCACAGTCAGTGGCATTGTAAAAAATAAAATAAAATAATACAATAAAAGTACCAAAAAATAAAAACTACTGACACCAGTGGGTGAACTTCCAGGATCGCAAAGGTCACACTTGCGACCGGGCCCTGGCATTCCACCCCTGTGGGGAGGCCCCAAGATATCAGGAAGGGGGCCCACTGTAGAACTTGTGAAATGGTCCTGCTGCGGGACCGTAATAAAGGGCCCCGCAACAAGAGTAAAGGGCCCCAGGATCAGAGGGAAGAGCCCCAGGCTTGAAGGGAAGGGCCCCCGCCAGGGTTGGCCCTTCATGGTTTCTTGCACAGGGGCACTGAAGGTTCTAGTTAGGCCTCTGGGAGTAAAAATATGTTTGCTTTTATGCTTTAAACTAAGTTTATGTGCTTGAAAGAAGATTTATAACCAATTTAAATCTAAGAAAGACTCAGATGTGTTTGTCACTTCATTTTCGAAGGAACAATGGAAAACAGTAGAGGAGAAAGTGAGATGCCTGAGCTGTCATCCATTTCTGAGCCTTCCTTTAATACACTCATTAATACACTCTTTGATTCCATGTGCCCTGAGATACCTGCACTGATACCAATGTCTCCTGCAATCCATGAGGGGGAACGCAAGCCTGACCCCCTCCCACCGCCTCCTGAAGTAACATGGACTGTGCCTAAATTTATTTATTTGCCATCCACTAATGGGGGACTGAGACAGGGTCCTGACCCAACTCATGCTGAGGAGTCCTCAGGAGAAGCTCAGCTCCCTCGGGGAGTTATAAAGGACATTCTGATTGTTGGACATTCATACATATATTTGGCACATTCAGGGCCTAGTGGGCAATGTGGTGGAATATTGAAAATTTGGGGTTCACTGAACAAGGAATTAGGATCAGGTGGGTGGCGGAGCGGGGAATGACCTGGCGACAGCTGAGACAGTTTTTACAGGAAGAACCATTCACTAACCCACCATTTGCCATAATAATACACTTGGGAGGTAATGATTTTAGGAGAAAGGGGCGGATGGAACCTATAATAAAACGGGTGAGGAAAGATATGCATTGGATAAGAGGAAAGTTCCTAACTACACACATAGTTGTCTCATTGATTATACCCCGACCCTCATGGAAACATGATAGAATCCCACATGCACAATAGTTTAATTGGGAGTGTTACAAGGCTGTGAGAAGAATTTGTGGATTTTCAGTTCATCACTTCACACATCACGAGGGAGATGCAAAGGACCCACGTCTATTCAGGGGGGACATAGTACACCTGAGTGACAGGGGATGTGATATCTTCCTAGAAGGGTTGTAACAAACAGTTGCTATGTGTCTTACAATAGGAACTCAGGGGTGACAGGTGGGAAAATAAAAATCACTAAGGAGTTTATTTTCCATTAGCATTGAAAGCATTGTGATTGCTAAATGTGAAAATGCGATATTAAAGATGGATGTTTGCTGGTGTGGCTACAAAGGTTTGATGTCCCTTCGTTGTGTTCCTGGTAAGGACAGGGATGGGACATTGACCACCTATAGGCAGGTAGTAAGGAAACTTTTGTAACATCTGCTGATGTAGAGCTGAGCGGAAAAGGGATTCAGGAGTGGTAAACCATGCCTGTGAGGCAGAAGTATAGGTGTAACGGAGGTAAGAGCAGCATCTGCCACCTCTAGAAGTCTTGTTGTAAAGCTCTTCCAGCAGTAGATGAAAATCGAAGGGAGGTGGGGTTTGATGATCACCAGGTGATCAGACAGAGGTAAGAATATGGAGAACCTCCATGTACACAGGTACACAAAATTCCTGCTATAATGAATAAATGATACCAGCTAAAGAGATGACAATACACATCCACATCCACTATAGTATATACAGTGAGGGAAAAAAGTATTTGATCCCCTGCTGATTTTGTACGGTAGGTAGGTTTATTTTAACAGTGAGAGACAGAATAACAACAAAAAATTCCAGAAAAATGCATTTCAAAGAGTTATTAACTTGATTTGCATTTTAATAAGAGAAATAAGTATTTGACCCCTTTGTAAAACATGACTTAGTACTTGGTGGCAAAACCCTTGTTGCCAATCACAGAGGTTTCTTGTAGTTGGCCACCAGATTTTCACACAACTCAGGAGGGATTTTGTACCACTCTTCTTTTCAGGTTCTCTTCAAGTCATTAGGGTTTCAAGGCTGACATTTGGTAACATGAACCTTTAGCTCCCTCCACATATTTTCTATTAGATTAGGGTTTGTAGACTGGCTAGGCCACTCTAGGACTGTAATGTTCTTCTACTTGAGCCACTCCTTTTTTTGCCTTGGCCCTGTGTTTTGGGTCATTGTCATGCTGGAATACCTATCCACGACCCATTTTTAATGCCCTGGCTGAGGGAAGGAGGTTCTCACCTAAGATTTGATGGTACATGGCCCCGTCCATCGTCCCTTTGATGCGGTAAGGTTTTCCTGTCCCCTTAGCAGAAAAATACCAGCAATGCATAATGTTGCCACCTCCATGTTTGATGGTGGGGATGGTGTTCTTGGGGTCATAGGCAGCATTCCTCCTCCTCCAAACTCCTTCAGTTGAGTTGATGCTAAAGAGTTTGATTTTGGTCTCATCTGAACACAACACTTTCACCCAGTTCTCCTATGAATCATTTGGATATTTATTAGCAAACTTTAGGCAGACCTGTACATGTGCTTTCTTGAGCAGGGGGATTGTGCGGGCGCTGCAGGAATTCAAGAACACCAAGAAACCAATTGTTTTCTTGGTGACTATGGTCCCAGCTGCCTTGAGATCATTGACAAGATTCTCCTGTGTAGTTCTGGGCTGATTCTTCACCGTTCTCATGATCATTGAAACTCCACAAGGTGGGATCTCGCATGGAGCCTCAGACCGAGGGAGACAGACAGCTATTTTGTGTTTCTTTCATTTACGAATGATGGCACCAACTGTTGTTACACTCTCACCAAGCTGCTTGGTGATGGTCTTGTAGCCCATTCCAGCCTTGTGTAGGTCTACAGTCTTGTCCCTAACATCCTTGGACAGCTCTTTGGTCTTGGCCATGGTGGGGAGATAAGAATCTGATTGATCGATTGCTTCTGCGGACAGGTATCTTTTATACACATAACAAGCTGAGATTAGGAGCACTCCCTTTAAGAGAGTGCTTCTAATCTCAGCTCAATACCTGTATAGAAGACACCTGGGAGCCAGAAATCTTGCTGCATAATAGAGGATCAAATACTAATTTCACGTATTACAATGCAAATCAATTTACACCTTTTCTGAAATGCATTTTTCTGGATATTTTTTGTTGGTATTCTGTCTTCTGTCTCTCACTGTTATGAAGCAAAAACAAGGAAAAAAAGTATGTCAATGCAAAACATAGAACCGTTATATTAAAATCAATTTCACTTTACTACAAATTGAAAAAAGTATTGTACAATCGGTCCAAACACAACCACATGAACTTTAAAATGATCCCACTATACATGTGGGGGAAACATGGTTGTAAATATATAGTAGAAGTTGAACTATGGAAATTTCTGGTGATCAGTGTGAATGCGTTTTGCAGATTTGTTCTACTTCCTCTGGTAATTTTGATCTCCATCAACTGTAAAATACATTGGGACTAGTCAATTGCTGCACCTCAAATACCTCAGTAGAAGGTCATCCATGCCCCATACGATAAACAGGTAAGGGGCAGACTGCCGGACACTGGACCATTCAAGAGGGAAAGTCAACTGTGAAATGTCCGATCACAGTCATTGTAAACAGAGAAATGCCAGCACATGGAGGCCACCACTGCAGCAAAATTCCTGCTAATTCTAAAAGATAAAACTGTATTGAGGTAATAAATAAAGCTACGGACCTACACAGCCTCTGTCTCCGATTCAGTAGCCGGATCCAACTGCTTCATTGTGTGATCATTGCGGCATGCAGCCATAAATTGTGCTTTAAATACCCCTGCTGAGAGAAAATCACTATGACTATCACTGGCTTCATACCGGACACCCAGCTTGCGATCTAAAGCATGGCAAGTATTGGATTCACTTTATTTTGGATGATCATACTGCAACTATACCATCTTCTTTGAGGTCTTGAACAGGAACCTTGTTTCCTTTTGCATTTTATGATCCACATATACGGGTCCCTACACCACGGACCATTGCCGTTGTGATACTATGCCTATATCTACAATACAAGTTCATTTTCATCAGGATTGAGCACCATCATGTTTCCTTAACCGGAGCTACTGTCATCAGTTCGTATACTTTATGAGGCTTTGATTTAGGAAGCAGTCACATTTTATCATTTATTGAGATATTGAGCTCTTAGTATCTTTTGGAGGTCCTTATGCATCAGCGAGCACGGCAATTAGTTCACCATTGTGTGTCTATGCATGTTCGGTCATGAGATACTCTTTTTCATACACTGGGTCACTGTGCAATTAGTTGTGCTTGGAGGCCTTATTACAGGTCGGTATAGCCCTATTTGCACATATTGACCCCTTTCAGTGTGTTTGGGTATCTAGTCTTTAGTCTTATAGCACATGTGTATCTGTGTATTTTTCTGTTTTTAATTTGTTGTGTCATTCAGTGTCACCTGCAGTACCCTGCTCCCTTCTTTTTCAGGCATACGTGCCCAATAATATTATCTTTTTTACATAAATTTGTGTCTCCAGTGCCCTTGGTTGGTTTCTTTTGAGATTGTTAGACTACGGTCCTTCATCTCACCTTTTTCTCTTTATACATTGGGTTTGTCCAACGGTTACTGTGTGAGACTTCATTATAATTTACATTCAGGGATTCGTTTATAAATTCCCCATTGTGGGTTATTAGTGAGGCCATTTTTGGAACATCATTTTTGCTTTTTTATAAAGGTAAGGGGCAGACTGCCGGACACTGGACCATTCAAGAGGGAAAGTCAACTGTGAAATGTCCTATCACAGTCATTGTAAACAGAGAAATGCCAGCACATGGAGGCCACCACTGCAGCAAAATTCCTGCTAATTCTAAAAGATAAAACTGTATTGAGGTAATAAATAAAGCTCTGTGTGGAAATGAGGTTAGGGGCTCATTCACATGGGTGCTGTGGCTTTTACAGTCTGAATCAGTGTTTTTTTCACATCCAATTCCTGTGCTGCCCTGGCCCCCTGGAGCCAGTGGCACACAGGGGGATTAGAGTGTGCCCTTGTAGACAGGTACATGAATCCGGGGAAGTAGGTCTATGCAGACATTCCGCTTCTCCCCGCCACTGTACCTGTCAGACAGTGCAGCAGTGGGAAGTGCCTGAGGGCAGGGGCCTATTGGGGATTTCCAGACACTAGTTCCCCTTTAGTTTTCCCCCCTTGTGATTGACAGCAGATAAGTGGGCAGATCCTTGGCCAATAGACAACCTGCTATGAAATCCCCCTGGACCTGATGGGGAACTAGTTCTCCATCAGTTTGCACATACCTATAGTTTACAGCTCCCCAGCCATGAGCCTGTCAGTGTGACTGGTGCATTGGGCTCATGAAGGCAGGAGTGAGTGCACTGAAGAAGGTATGTCTTGTGTGGAGACTACTTCTTCAGTGCAGATTCATGTACCTTGTATCTGAAGATATATGAATTTGTGCAAACACCATCACTTCCTGCAGGTACCGCCCTGAAGGAAGGAATTCTGCAGGGTATCGTAGATTTCCCCAAAATGTGTGTAGCTGAAAATAGTGCTTTTCTTTTATGTGTTAAAGTGGAAGTAAACCCTCCTATAGTTTTCAGCCAAGGAGGCTGTCATCTTGGCCACTGTTTAATCTACAACTGCCAAGATGCTGCACATATGATTAGGTATGATTAGATACCAGCCATTGGATGGATTGACAGTTTGGTTAACAGCACACCCTATGAGAGTGTTACATTTCCAGCACGTGCCGGAAATGTACCTGTTTTTTTAAACTGTTAAATTGATGGATTTACTTCCACTTTAAGGTGAACTTATATGCAACATGAATAGCATGCCCAAAAGCCCAACTCCAGGCTTAAGATCACCCTGATCATTTGACCTTCCCTACATTGGAGCACCCCACGAGCCTTTAAAAAATGCATATATACTGTCGGTCAGGCCTCATGACATTACGGCTACTTTTCATCCCCTTTTTTTCTCCAGTGCTGAGTGGATCCTGAATATTGTAGAGAAAAGCACCATAGATTGTAATTACATGGCATTGCTTTCTACAGCATTCTCCTGTGAGCCCAGTGAGCTCTCTTGAAGTCCTGGAGTTACATGAAGTAGGACGAGTGACCCTGGACATCATCTAACCCATAGAGAGAGTGGAGCTAGATCAATGAGTGGGTAAATCTGTGGGCACAACACTTATAATGAAGTGAATATTTCAGCTGTTTAGGCATTTGAATATTTACGTTATGCTAGGTAATATATTTTTACATTTTTTTTGTCAAAGTTTAAATTAAAGTGGAAGAAAAGACTAACTATTCTTAAAAATGTTCCCTCCCCCTTCAACCTACCAATCCTTTCTAACTTGTATAAAAAGATCTGTGTACTTATCTATTTAAAAATTTGCTTCTGTCCGGTCACGTAATCCTGACTCACAGCCATTGTTGGTGCCCCCTCCTCTCCCCTGCTCACTGACACAGGGAAGCCAGAGCTGTAGGATCATGTAACCGGATCAGAGCGGATCAAAAATAGGTAGATACGCAAATCTTTTTATACAGGTTAAGCAGGATAAGTAGGAGATAGTAGGGAACGTTTTAAGAATAGATATGATAGTGTTACGTTTTTTTTTTCCAATTTAAGCGTTAATGTGTCCCTCAATGCATGAAAACACATTTGTTGTGGGACACAACTGTAAAGTGAAGAAAATGTCATCAGCACACCAAGAATTCCTCGAAAGGGTCCAAAGCTTTATTCCGTGGTCACATGATAAATGATACAGAAAGGTTTCGGAGCCACACAGGGCCATGACATTTTCTTCACTTTGATTATCCACGGTTTCAAGCCTATGGTCATTACAAAACCCAGCATCACTGAACAGCCAGTTTTCTTGGATGTGTGCATGGGGAACATTGCGTTTGGACATAACTGTAAAGGGGACCTTAGTAATTTTTCAATATACAGTAAACCTAATGATTTAGCAGATTTTTGAACTGTAAAAAAAAAAAAAAAGTGGTGTGGGTTTAAAAAAAAATGTATATACTAGCCTGTTATCTTCTGTAAAGCAGAGATTTCTGGCTAGGACTGTCACTCCTCTTACTTTATTAATTTTAATCCCTCTAAGGACATTTTTAATAAAGACACAACAGGTCAGTAAGTCAGAAAGTACTGAAACCATTAAGTATCCACAGAACCCAGGCAATTAGCAGTTTGAAGAACTAAGGTGATAATTAATGCATACCAACAAATTAAAGAGAACTACTAGGGTTACCATTGCTGGGGACGTGTCCAGGTGTAGATAGTCACATCTTGTTTGAGGTTTGGTAAGTACAGTACAATCCTGTTCATCTTGCTTTGTGATGAATCTCTCCTGGGGTCTACTGCATGACCACGGTGGAGTGAGTACCCTTTAACGGGACCCTCTGTTTGGTGGATGGGAAGAAAAAAAAACCCTGGTCTCAATACACAGGGCCACAAAGCCTATTCGGGATGGTGAACAATGACTGAAACAGCCTGCCTCCCTCTCCTCCTGGCTACAGCTGTTCACTGAGCTCTTGGTGGAGCAGTCTCTCCAGCATCACCAATACCTGGATCAGATCTGCCTCATATCAGCTCACCCACTCCCTGGACCTGAACCCACGTTTTCTGAGGTCGACAAGAACCTGCTCCATTCTGACATGCAGAAGATCAGGGACAGTACAGCCGAGGTGGAATGGTGTCTTACCTGCATAGAAGAGGCTATGTAGTCACAGTCCACATCTCCTGAAACTCTCCTCTATGACTATGTTCAACAGAAGGTAGATATGAATCTGCATTCCATACTCCAATCTAAGAAACCACACCCATTCCATAAAGATTGGTGGAGGTGGCTTGAATATATTCTATCTCACAGAGACTGCATGGGATGAAGTGCAAGACACCTGGTTTATGGACATAATCAATATCACAGATCAGTTATTTCAATTTCAATTTCTCCATGGGCTCTACTCTACACCACACTGACTTCTCAGAATGGGGGTGAGTGAATGGGACCTGTGTTCTAGATGTCATGCACCCGCAGCAGACTTCTATCATATGTTTTGGCTGTGTCCTTGTATTTATGGTTATTTTACATCAGTATATTTCCTACTTATACTATCACTAGGGTTCCTCCTATCCTATCCACCAGAGATATTACTCCTGGGAGTTATCAATGCCTACATTCAAGGAACTCTGTTCCAGGATTCTAATTTGTCTGATTTGCTTGTTTGCCTGATAGTTGATCCTACTTCATTGGAAGGATATGCAACCTTCACCTATGCGTCTGTTTATTTAACACATTTTTCACAAGATTTAAATTTGATCTATGATGCCAGGAAATGTCCTGTGAAATTCACTAAAATTTGAGGCCTTTGACAGAAATGGATAGGTGTCTTGGAATTTAGCTAGGCGCATCTGCTAGTTTTTAGGCTCTTTTGCTTGGATAACTTAACAATGCTTAATTATACTTTTGTCTTCATCTTTGTAGGACCTTTAAAGAAGGAAGTAGGGGTCCATTTAGTATGCTTGTGTGTACTTTCCCAGTTCAAGAACAAGTCAACTTTGTATTTGTATTTGTAGGTATATACTATATACTTGCTCTGAAAATCTAAAATAAACCCTTTTTTTAATAAAAAAATCTTTGGTATCATTGCTGGCCACCGTTCCAAAAATACTAGTTTCCTGGCGATCAAGCTAATTGATTCATTTCATACTAAGTCACTGAAAGTGTATGCAGATTAGAGGCTCTTTTCCTAATTTGCATTCTTGTCAGGTCATTGGCCCAAAGTATTGGAGCCAAGGGCAGCCAGGCAACTAAAATTTTTTTTTGACAGAGGTCACCAATTCTCTCATTACAGATTTCTTTATGAGTGTGAAAGGCATTTATGGCACCAAGAGGTTAATGAACGATTTTCCTCTACCTATACAAACAATCCTGACATATGGTAGTGGATTAAAAAATGATTGACAGTAAGCTTTATTAAAAAGTTTCTAGATAAGCTGATACGTTATAATCTATAAATGTCATTCACCGCATAATATGTGAAAAAAAAAAAAAAAACGTCTATTGATTCTGGCAGTTAGATATGTGTCCAGACAGCTACAAGTATTTACTTCAACTAAATTTCTTTGCATCTTATTCTACCCAGATTTAAAGTAGTCCTGTCATGAGGGAAATAAAGTGGCTGCTATTGCACTCCTCTTTTAGAAAATGTAATTGACTGCCTGTTATGCTGATCTATTGAATTACTGACAAGAACCGATGTACATATTGGAAAAATCTGAGACTGTTCAGAAGTTCCAAATCAGTGACTAAAAGTATAGAAACAAGAGGGTTAGCGTGAGTGCCAGGTATTCAGCATTTTCACGAGTTTAGTAATGACAGCCTCTGTATTTTTCTTGTGGCAGGTTTCCTTTAAGTGTCTAAGACTATTTTCATTGTTTGCTACAAAGATCTGGGGAAATGTTGACTGTGTGCATGGATATACACTACATTGTCAAAAGTATTGTGACACCTGCCTTTTCTACGTGCATGAACTTTAATGGCATCCCAGTCTTAGTCTGTAGGGTTTAATATTGAATTGTCCTACCCTTTGTAGCTATAACAGCTTCAACTCTTCTGAGAAGGCTGTCCACAAGGTTTAGGAGTGTGTTTATGGGAATACCTCACTAACAGATCCTGCTCTCTGGTAAGCAGAGAACAATATAGGTTTGCCTGCAGTCCTGATAAGCAGACAAGACCCAAAACTATACTTTCTCTCTAGCATCTATCTAGGAGGGTGCTACATCAGGAAGGGACCATCCCCAAATTGTTCCTGGAACGTTGGGTGCATGAAATTGTCCAAAATGTCTTGGTATGCTGACGCCTTAAGAGTTCCCTTCACTGGAATTAAGGAGCCAAGCCCAACCCCTGAAAAACAAGCCCACACCATGATCCTCCTCCACCAAAAGATTTGTACCAGTGCACAAATAATGGTCCATAAAGACATGGATGAGCGAGTTTGGGGTGAAGGAACCTTACTGGCCTGCACAGAACCCGAACACCTTTGGGATAAAATAGAGCCAAGCCTTCTCGTCCATATCAGTGCCTGACCTCACACATGCACTTTTGGAAGAATGGTCAAACATTCCCATAAACACACTCTTAAACCTTGTGGACAGCTTTCCCAGAAGAATTGAAGCTTATATAGCTACAACCCCACGGACTTAAACTAGGATGCCATTATAGTTCATGTTCGTGTAAAGGCAGGCGTCCCAATACTTTTGGTAATATAGTGTATATACACACACGCATATGTGTTTGAGCTTTGGGGTTCACACCCTAATTCAATAGGCTGCGCACACCTATGGTCTAGGGTGAGCTCCAGGGTGGAATACTGTGCAGGCATGAACTTTCTCACTCTTGCTGCCTAGTCTGACAGCTATCCTGGAGGTGGAGTCTTCTTCAAATATTGCCATTTGCCTAATATTTTGCTTACACGTTCTACACTTAATTGCATTCTGTGGGGGGAAGCAGAAAGAGGATTCACTTATGTCTTTTCTCCTCCCTGGGACTCTTCACAGTATTTGGGGTAGTGCAGCTTTGGGTCTTCTCCCCCCCTCTTCAATTCCCTGGTCCAGTGGGTGGGGCTGTGAGTTGCTGTAATTTAGCTTTGCCTCAAGGACCAGGGAATAGGAGAAGTAGGATAAACATAATAGGCTAGGTGGGACTTTAAGTGAGACCCCAGCAGGTAGTGCCCGGCGTCTCCATCCCTATAACAAGAAAAAAATGAGGTTGAAGGATTATAAGAGGTGCATGAAAGTCAGCCAGCCCCCACTCTGATGTACTCACCCTCCAATCTGTCACCAACCAAGTAGACCTGTCTCTTGAGACAAAGAACAGGGGTTTAGTTGACACACATTTGCAAACGCAAGTGAAAGCTGCAGAGCCACTTCACGGCACCCTGTTAAATCTGAAGTCCTAACACTCCTAATTTAGTGTCTCCACACTGGAAGCACATGGCTGCTAATGGATGGATGGGGGAACAGGTGAGAGGGAGACAGCCCAACCTCCCCCAACCCACCCTCATCCATGACTGGTCTGTTGTCTCAAAACTCAAATAACTAAGTTGTAACGATGGTACAAACTGGAAAGGACCAGCTGAGAAGCATTACACCTCCATCCCCTTGGTGGATGCAGTATAAAGACAGATAGGGATTTTATATATGGGGCATGGCCTTCAACCTCATTTTTTTCTAGGAGAAGGAGGATAAGAGTTGGAGCTGCACTATTCTGAGTACTAGCATAACATAGGTGAGACAGTAAGTACTGCACTCTGTTACTGCTGACCCCTGACCTCTGCCTCACTTAGCACTGACCTCTGAACTCTGCCTCACTTAGCACTGACCTCTGAACTCCACCCCACTTGGCACTGACTTCTGAACTCTGCCTCACTTAGCACTGACCTCTGAACTCTGCTTAACTTCGCACTGACCTCTGAACTCTGCCTCACTTAGCACTGACCTCTGAACTCTGCTTAACTTAGCACTGACCTCTGAACTCTGCCTCACTTAGCACTGGCCTCTGAACTCCACCCCACTTGGCACTGACTTCTGAACTCTGCCTCACTTAGCACGGACCTCTGAACTCTGCTTAACTTATCACTGACCTCTGAACTCTGCCTCACTTAGCACTGACCTCTGAACTCTGCTTAACTTAGCACTGACCTCTGAACTCTGCCTCACTTGGCCCTGACCTCTGAACTCTGCCCCACTTAGCACTAACCTCTGAACTCTGCCTCACTTAGCACTGACCATCTATAGGAAATATTGGTGAGATTGACATAGCACTGCTCCCTGTCTTTACCATTAGCATCTGCGGGGGAAATATTGGTCAGCTTGACATGACACTGCTCCCTGTCTTTAACATTGGCGTCTAGGGGACATATTGATCAGCTTGACATGGCACTGCTTCCTACCTGCCTAATCTTCATTGTCACACACTATACACGGCTGCCGTGAAAGCAGCAGCCTAATATAGTGTGGGGCATGAACTTAGCCCCTGAGCCATGGCTCTCACAGTACATTGTGCTGTTGTTGGCCAAAGCATACAGGCTGTGATTGGCCAAAGCATGCAGGTCAGGTGTATTCTTTGGCCAATCATCAGCAATTAATGCACTGCAACAAATCAGTGCATTATGGGGTGCTCATCGGTGGGCGAACTTCCCACTGAGCGCCCCATTTGTTTGTGTGTTCAGCAAACACACGAACAGCTGATGTCCAGTTGAACTTACGTTCGACTGGAACACAGAGCCAATCCCTAATTGCAACTATCAACTGGAATCTAAAGAACCTCTGTCTGTGGTCTTAAAATACCTAGAGATTACAAATTTATCACCTCTAACAGAAATCTTAAGATCAAAAAAATTGATCTCTTCATGGTTAGCCTCATGGTTCAAATGGATCCCCCTAGTGTTGATATTCAAAGAGCCTAAAAATTCAGCCAGTTCTACGCCACTATCATTCCACAGGAGGAGGATGTCATCTATAAACCTCACCCACAGGACCACCTGAGGTCTCTGTTGGGCATAGGTGATATCCTCCTCTCACCGAGCCATGAAGAGGTTTTTCAGACTGGGGACTGATTTAGCCCCCATAGCGACCCCTCTATCCTGGCAAAAAAATTGTGCTTGGCTGCAAATTCAAGGAGTTTCATAATGAAGGAAACCTGGTTAGCTGGCAAATCAGAATCTCGCTCCAAATAGTATCTCACTGCAGCCAGACCCTGATCATGGGGTATAAATGTATATAATAAAGTGAAATCTGCGGTCACCAACCACATCCCTTCCCTGGGTGTATATCCAGACAACAAATTAATGATATGTCAAGAATCCTTAATGTAAGAAGGCATCTTTTGCACCAAGGGCTGTAGTTAGAAATCAAAATAGATGCCCACCCGGGATGTGACAGAGTCGATACCACTGACTATCGGATGACCTGGGGGGCAGGTAAGGTTCTCATGTATCTTAGGCAGAGAATATATGATGGGAGTACGTGGTGCTTTAGGCACCAAAAACAACCTCTCTTTCTTGTTTAGAATGTCTTGTCTGAAACCCTTAGATGTAATCCTCTCAAGCTCCTTTTTATATTTGTCTACAGGATCAGATGCCAAAGGAGTGTAGGTGTCATGATCCCCCACAATCCTGTGCATCTCGGTCATGAAGTCACTCCTATCCAGCACAACAATTCACCCCCTTTGTCAGCTAGTCGTATGACCAAATCTTTATTGTTATACAAAGAATCAAGGCCCACCTCCAAATCCTTTTTTGTTCAAACATTCTGGATTTTCATCTGGTTCCTCAATGCTACATCTCGAAAAACTTTAAGTAAGGGGGCTAGAGCCCCTGGAGGGTTGAACAACGAAGCGTTTGAGAGACCCGAGTGGTAAAACTCAGTGGAAGTCAGTCTATTTTCTTTAATAGGATTAGTAATCAAATAACGTTTCATTTTAAGCTTGTATACAAATTTATGCATGTCCATGTATGTCTGAAACTTATTCAGCTTCCTAGGCAAATTTTACTGAATCGGTTAGAGTTTTGCTACATTTGGTAAATTACCGTACCAGCTATGTCCTTTTTCTTTTTTGATTGTATCCGCCTCCCCCCTCTAGTTCTCTTTGTCTGACAGTTTTTTTGATACATTCTTTTAAATATACATTACGTTATGTGTTTTCTCCCCACATTGTACATATAGATCTTGACCTAAAGGGAATCTATGGTCACAGAATCCACCTTCATTTTATTTCATCAGTATTGTAATAACGATACAAACAAAAATATTTTTTAACAATCCTATAAAAGCTTACCTGAAAAATGTACTTTGATGTCGTGATTTCTGCATGTCAGCTGCCCATCTCTTTCCACAACTGTCTGGATTCCCTGCATGCTTTGCAGCTTCTCCTATGCTGTTTACTTTTAATTTCTAAGAACTAAATATCCCATGGTACCTTGCTTCCTGTACTGACTCTGCCTCCTGAAAATCCTCCTCTCAGCCCCTCTGTAATTCAGAAGGCAGACTGTGGGAAATGTGTGACTCAGCAGTGCCTATTTACAAGGCATAATGAATACATGTCACAGAATTCAAGTGTGTGGGAATCCTCAGAAAAGTAATTTTACTAACTACAAGATTGTTCAGATTAAGAGGAATAGGCTAAAGATAATTGAAATACAAAGTGGAAATTATTATATGATTTTACATTTTGACCATAGATATGCTTTAAATATAAATAAAAATTCCCCAAAATTAGGTAACCCCATACAATGAACTTTTCTTAAAGTAAAACTATAGGAAAAAAGTTTTTGACATTTTGGATAGAGAAAGGGAGGGTTATAACTCCTGTCTTTTTTTTGCCATCTGTATCCGGTGGGGAGATTTACCCTCACTTCCTGTCCCATAGTCAAAAAGGTCACCAGAACAAGTGTCCCCATTGGAAGGTTTACCCTCTATTACAGTTCTGGGGACAACACGACATTTGGAATTTTCTTTCCTTTTTGATGATAATGGTAATAGTTCCTAATGGGTGCACAGACAGCAAGAAAAAATGGACATGTAATCTAATCCCTCTCCACTTTATCCAAAATATACTTGCTGATGCACACATGAGCCAGTATGAGGTAATTATCTAATACAGCCTTTCTCAACCTTTTCAACACAGAGGAACCCTTGAAATAAATGTCTGGTCTCGGGGAATATTCAAATTCTACAACTCATGACACATTAGTGTGACAGTCAGTAGGAAGCAGTGGCGGCTGGTGTATATGGGGCGCAGGGGCCTTGCGTCCGGCCCCCTAATCTACATGCAGGGCACTGGAAGCATGGCGTTCAATGGGGCTTTTTTTTAACCATGTGACTAGAGCCAGAGGCTCTCACAGACTAAAAAAAAAAAGGGTGGGCTCGGGGCGCAGAGCACTGCGTTCCGAGCCCACCCAGTTGTGTGACAATAGCGAATGAAAATTCGCTATTGTCACACGGATCCTCCTCCTGGCCAATCAGGAAGCGAGTTTTGAAACCCGTTTCCCAATTGGCCTGAAAGGAGAAGCCATGCCATTGGGCATGGAGGAGGAGGGAGGAGACGCAGAAGACAGGGGGAAGAAGCCGAAGCTGCCGCTGCCTGCTGCTGCTTCCAGGCAGGGTGAGTGAGGGGGGGTCCTGTCCTGTCTCCCCTGTCCTGTCTCCTGTCTCCCCTGTCCTGTCTCCTGTCTCCCCTCTCTCCTTTCTCTCCTGTCTCGCTGTAGTCCGGGGAGGGAGGGGTATGGTGTGCGGCCTGGTGTGGTCCGTCTGACGCCCCCCCCCGACCCGTGGAGCACCAGCCGCCACTGGTGGGAAGAATGCTCCTTACTCTTGTCATCATTGGGAAGAATTACACCCTTACAGATAGCTAAAAGGAACAATGGTGTCATTGGGAACTTATCTGAGAGGCAGAAATTGACCATTTCTCAAGCAACCCCTAGCAACCTCAGGAGGAACCCTGATTGAGAAACCTGGATCTAATACATACACATCTTGAACTGGAATTTGATTCTTCTATTCATGTTTGAATTTTACTTACACTATAGTGGAAACTACTGCAGAGGCTTAAATGTTGCTTTACATTGCTCAGAGCCCTTGGGCCTAAGCTTATTGTGCAGCTCTAAAAGCCAACATAAAAAAAAGAAAATTTTGCCTACAAAAATCACTTGATGCATCAGTGTAATTCTTGTTACAGTGTGCAAAATCCATATACATGTAAATATTGTTCAGTAAAGACAACTCTTGTTATTGCATTTCAATATCAACCCTGTAACTGTCACTTTTGCTTAGTCTGAAAGTTGATATGGATAAAAATATAGTCATGTAATGTAAAAAAAAAGGAATTCATATCCAGAATATAATCATTGTACTGTATTAACCCCATACAGTGGTTCTTTAAATTTAAACAGTTGGTTTTGCATACAAAGGGCCAATTTTCTTCATTGTACAATCTTGATCTTTTTTGGTTTTGCACCAAATGTATCACTAAGGCAGGCAATACACAGTTTGAATCCTGGCCGGTTCGGTACGGGCAGGCTGAATGAATCGATCGATCAACTTGCACACAACCAGCATGCCAGGTTCTACCTGCGATTATCTGCTATAGCTGCTAGTAATAATCACTGTCTTCTCCCAGCAGGGGGGGCTTCATCTGCCCCCCCCCCCCACCGGGAGAAGACAGTGGCCCTGCAGGAGGAGTTACCGCTTCAACACTGTCTGTGTTGTGAAATTCGGTCCTTGTATGGGTGGCCTAACATGACATTTAAACATAACATGATATTTAAAAAAATAATCATTGAAAACTTTGCAAATCTAAAGTTTACCTACATTACATACATTTTCAAAGCCAATCATATAATTTGTAGACATGTGCGGTTTGTTTAATTCCAAATAAATATTCGGATGAATTTTTCATTATTCGGAGATTCAGATTTATCCGAATACCCGAATTTCAGTATAAACGAAGTTTGCTCCAAATAACAAAGCTAAATTCATCCAAATTTCGGAAATTAGAATTGAAATTCAAATTGAATTTTACATCATATTCCAGTCGAAGTCGAACTGTAAAGATATTTCTGAAATTAAAGACTGTGTGTGTTATTAGGGTACCACTTTGAAATAAATTTGATTTTGTTAAGCCAAAGATGATTTGAAGTGTGATTGTATTAATTTGATGAAGATTTTTCTTTTTGATTGTTTACTTTGCCACATTCTCATAAAAAAAATCTAAAGTTTTCGATTTGACCGATTTAAAATTTATCGATTGATTCAAACGTTTTAAATAAAATTTAAAAAACCTGTAAATTCAAAGAAAATTTGAAAAAGACACATTTTGAATACGAATTCCGAATATAAATCCCGAATATGAATTGAACGAGTCAACCAAATTTAACAAAACGAAATACCTAGATTAACAAATCCAAACAAAACAACACAAATTTTTTGCCTAAAATTTTGTCTAATAATTTGATCTGAAAGGACTATATTTGACACACTGGGGATGATTTACTAAAACAGAAGAGTGCAGAATCTGGTGCAGCTGTGCATACTAGCCAATCAGCTTCTAACTTCAGCTTTTTCAGTTAAGCTTTGACAGTAAAAACTGGAAGCTGATTGGTTTCTATGCAGAGTTGCAACTGATTTTGCAGTCCCCAGTTTTAGTAAATCAATCCCAATAGGTTTCCTGCATCTAGAGTCACATTTACTTTTTCTTGCCTATGGGCCCATCACATGTGAGGATTTTCTCACAAAATGCTGCAGAGTATTTACAACTTACATCCCCCACTGATATAACATGATTATCATCTTAGTAAGTTTATATATATATATATATATATATATATATATATATATATATATATATATATATATATACACATACACACATGAAGATGATAAGACCTCTTATTACAAATGTCTTCTATAACTCTCCTATAGGGATTCGACTATATGTGAACTCTTCCTCCCCCATCTGGTGCCCTAATCACAATTCTGGCACTTACTTTAGCTAAATGGCAATAATTTCAACCTATCAGGACATATTTTCCAATTAGTTTTACAGCAACCAGCCCCATATAATTAGGACCTGGAGGAAAGGAAATACATACTGGAATCAGATGGTCTTGCCATGGCCTTGCTTTCCCTATATTTTCACCTAGTCAATAAAAGCTCAGCAGATCATCGACAGGTTAGGAGTGTTACTTTACTGTTCCAGAATTTCACAGTAGTTTGGATAAATAGATTTACCATTGATCCAGAGAAATAAAATTACGGTAACCTCCCAATTGTATGGCTCCTCTATGACCCATATAATGTTCAGCCTGTCGAATACCTTGAGCTCCCTTGCTTGCTTGTTTCTACCTTTTAATGTTAATAGGAATGACTACTGCTTTGTAAACTACATAAAGCCAAAGCAAGACCCTTCATACCAAACAAATCATAGGCTTAGATTAAATGTTATGACCCATCAATATCCCCTTATACAATGTACCACAAACCTTTTTAATTGTTCAAGTGTATCTGGGCAAAACATTTTTTTAATTTTGGATAGAGTCATGGAGGTTTAGACCATCTGTCAAGTTTTACTGCTGTCTGTGTATCCATTGGGAAGATTTACCCCTCTATTTATACTGATGACCATTGAAACCGAGGAAATAAATAGAGCAATAATACAAAATTTGGTACACAGACAGCAAAAATAAACTAAAATATGTTTTAACTCTTCTCTATTCTATCCTAAATTAAATAGAAACTTTGGATATTATTTTTTAAGAAAACCATTGCTTCTATGTTGAAGTCAAACTCTGTATTGACTTTTTCATAATAGCTCAAATTGACGACACTTTCTGGAAAACTTGAGCTATAGATACTTTATATTATTTTTTTTGTTCATACAAGTGTTATCAGTGGTTGTTCTTCAGATACATTTATCTGCCCAGGTTACTTATGCCATGGACTTCATGTTACCCTTGATTAGATTTGTTTAGGTAATTAAAGTTCAAGCTGGATCCTAACAAAACCTATTAAAGAAAGCTCTGGTGGTTCCAATTAGGTAGTTACATGTAGGCTCTATTAAATTTGTTATTTCCCATATGACTTATTATGCATAAAGTTCTTTAAAACAACTTAACTTATATTATCCTCTATAAAAATAAAAAAAAAATTATACATCATTCTAAACATAAAAAAGTTGTAAAATGTTTACAAGAAGTACATTTTTCTATCTGCTCCTATTCTTAGTTCCTCTGTTTTGTTCCAAAAAAAAAATACGTAGAGGCGAGGAGACTAAGGAGATTCCCATTAAGACAATTTTCCATTGCAAGTAGTCCATACAAATGCTGATACTCAAAGGAATGAATTAATAATTATTGGCACTCTTCTAGAAAACTCTATGTGTGACTTCACTACCTTTACGCAAATCATATTATCATAGTAACCTTATTTGAAGAATAATAACTGATGCAATAACGTCCAAAGAATTAGAACCCTAAAATGGACAAACCCTTACAAAATACATGTCATATTTTACCAGTAACTAAAGATAAAACCCACTCAATCACAAAGTAAGAATAACCTCCATTATGTTATGCCCATACCCAGTCGTCCCCTCCTCATTCATGATCCACAAATCCCCTAAATAAGGGGATTTCAGAAGTACTGACCTGTCTGTTTGCTAAACAGAACCTACACTGTGGATGTTGTACTAATAGACTAGTCATCAGTATTGACTGTAAGCTTCCAAAAGCTGTACTTTTCCCAAGGTCCAATATACCTGTCTTCTTCCATGTTATTTTTCTGTGAGGAGATAGCGATTTTGATAGGGGTGCAGAACCTTGCTTTCTCATGTCAGATCTACTGCTTTGATTGACTGGTGATAAAATGACTGGTGACGGAATGATCAGGAATTGACATGAGAGGTAAAGTAAGAACAGATCTACAGAATGAATGAAAAAAAGATCAGTAAGGTTATTTTCATTGTATTTCATTATGTACTGCTTCACCAAGCCCTTAGAACAGGGGTCTCCAAACTTTGACCCTTCAATTGTTCAGGAACTACATGCCTAGTCAAATCTGTGAATGTCAGAAGTTTACAATGCCTCATGGGACATGTAGTTCAGCAACATCTGGAGGGCTGTAGTTTGGAGATCCCTCCCTTAGAACAAGAATTATTAGCGCCACAGTGCCATCACCAAATGTTCTGTTTCAAATGCTGCTTCATGCAATGACATACCACTTTAGACCCAGTATGTCTGGATAGTATGGTCACCTGCTGATACGCAGCTATTTGGTTAGAGGAACAAGAGTGCCTAAGCAAAGTCACATGTCAGAAAGTGCATTTCAGCTATTCTGAAGAAATTCAAAGCCAGGCTACTGCTCAGCCACAATTAATCGTATGAGAGACCCTTATAACAGGGGTGTCCAAACACTGGCCCGCCACCTCCTGCTCTGGGATGGTGGGTCGGCAAGCCAAGGACTCGGGTACCTGACCCGTCATCCCCGAGCATCAGTGCAAAAAACAGAGCCAGAGCTAGAGGAAGCAGAGCCGATGCTTCTTGTTTAGCACCGGCTCCTTTCACACAGGCAGAGTGATACCAAATGCACTTCGCCTTGGTCAGCAGCTGCCAGCGATACCCGCCAGTAGTACCCAGCTGCCATACTCTCCTAGGGGGGCAGCCAGCAGTACCCACCAGCTATACTCACCCAGGGGGGCAGCCAGTAGTACCTGCCAGCCATTCCCACCCTGGGGGACAGCCAACAGTACCCGCTAGTCATACTTACCCAGGGGGAGGCAGCCAGCCTACCCACCCTGAGGGAAAGCCAGTAGCAGCCACCGGCCATACCCGCCTAGGGGTAGCCAGTAATAACCGCCAGCCATACCCGCCTGGGGGACAGCCAGTAAAAACCACCAGCCATACCTACCTGGGGGACAGCCAGTAACAACCACCAGCCATACCTGCCTGGGTAACAGTCAGTAGAAACCACCAGCCATACCTGCCTGGGGAACAGCCAGTAGCAACCACCAGCCATACCTGCCTGAGAGAGAGCAGCAGCCAGTGATACCTGCAAAAATCCTAAGGAAGAAGTGAAGATTGATTTTAATTAAAAACTGACCTCAAACAGCAATGGGCATATCTGTTCTCTACACTGGTACACTAGCTACACTGGGCTGCTTTCAAACTGATCTGCAGGCGCAGTACAGTGCACCTGCTGGTTACCTGCACTGAATCATATACTTCTATTATTATCTGGGGGTTTTGTGCACTTTCGGAAAATGCACCACACCTGCAAAATATAATAGAATTCTATGGCAAACTGCAGCTTACCCTCAGGAAAGCCACAGGTGCACTGCACTGCACCCACAGTCAGGGGCGGAAAAATTGTGAGCCGGCTGGTGAGCGGGCAGGCCAGTGAGCGGGGCGGCGGGCAGATGAGTGGGCGGGCAGGCCAGTGAGCGGGCCAGTGGGCGAGTGACATCATCTCTCACCACTCGCTCTGCATCACCGCTGTTCAGCTTGTGACAGAGCACCGCTCTCACTGCCCACCCTCAATCTGGGCCACTGGCAAGTGAAAATCCGCAATCGGGGGCAAGTAATGTGGCAAGTGACAAGCTGCATCTGGTGGCAAGTGATGTGGCAAGTGACAAGCTGCATCTGGTGGCAAGGAATGTGGCAAGTGAAAAGCTGCATCTGGTGGTAGGTGACATGGCAAGTGACAAGCTGCATCTGTTGCCAGGCGACGTGGCAAGTTACAATTCGCATCTGGTGGCAGGCGATGTGGCAAGTGACAAGCTGCATCTGGTGGCAGGTGGCGTGGCAAGAGACAATCCACATCTGATAGCAGGCGACATGGCATGTGACAAGCTGCATCTGGTGGCAGGTGACGTGGCAAGTGACAAGCTGCATCTGGTGGTAGGCGACATGGCATGTGACAAGCTGCATCTGGTGGCAGGTGACATGGCAAGTGACAAGCTGCATCTTGTGGTAGGCGACATGGCAAAATACACACTCAGGCCTCCCGCTGATTCTGCATTATGGTGAGTTTAAATACTAAATTTTATAATACAATGTAATAATATAAATAATGCGCTTCAATTATCCTGACACGATATCAACCATGGTGCCATGATGATTGAAGCGCCAACACCAGCCATTGCCCCGTCAAATTGCCCGTGAAAAACCACCTCTAGTCCCCCCCCCCGAGACTAGACTCTGGATCCGCCCCTGCCCAGGGTAAACCACAGCGCATCAGTGTGAAAGCAACCTTAGACCCCTTTCACAAGATCAGTCCGATCAGATCCACCTGTCTGTATATATACACACATTATAAATACCTTTTTTTCCTTTGCTATAAGTGATCACATAATCTCTGTTCTCAGTTGCAAAAGGTGCATAAAGACAGGGATAAGCGAGTTTGGGGTGGAGAAACTTGACTGGCCTGCACAGAGTCCCGACCTTAACCTGATAGAACACCTTTGGGATGAATTAGAGCACAGAATGCAAGCCAGGCCTTCTCAACCAACATCAGCGCCTAGCCTCACAAATGCACTTCTGGAAGAATGGTCCAACATTCCCATAGACACACTCCTAAACCTTGTGGACAGCCTTCCTAGAAGAGTTGAAGCTGTTATAGCGGCAAAGGGTGGGCCAGCTCAATATTGAAAATATTGAACCCTACGGACTAAGACTTGAATGCCATTAAAGTTCATGTGCTTGTAAAGGCAGGCATCCCAACACTTTTGGTAATATAGTGTATCTTGTCACTGACTCAGTGAGTACTGATGAAGCGATAAGAATGATAGAGCTGGATTAATGGTTTTGAAAATCTTGCCCAAGGGGTTAGCTCAGAGTTGGTTCGACTCCATACAACATACATCATGCAATAAGTTGTTTTTCATCAACCATTTACATTACTATCTTTGTTTCTGCAAAACAGTTTGTCTGACATATATTGTGTGTTTCTATATGCATTGCCCTGCGAGGCAAATCTTTCGATGTGAATGCCCAGTACCCACTTGTCATTTACTTTTTTTTTCTCCAGCGTTGTTTTTTCTTATTTTGTTTATTTTCTTGTATTGCAATAAAGTCCATAAACATTTATTGATAAATTGATATATTTATTTATTTATTGATATATCAATTGATATAAATTGATAGATTGATACATTTTCATTTTTTTTTTGGATTCCTTCATAGCTGCCTGTAGTTTCATACCGCTCTACTAAATCCAGCTATATTTTAACCCCTAATAAATAAATAAGTGCGTTGTAAGATACAACCACCTGGTGACATTCTTGTGTTGCCCTTAAAATATGCAGATTTACTCTACAAGATTCCTAATCATGCTAAATATATTGGTACAGTATATCCTATTGTTATTTTCTGTTTGGTGCCATCTAGTGTAGTATTTGATGTACTGCATCCTCATTATCTAAAAAAACGAATGGTAATATAACCTGCAGTGTGTATATAACAAGTAACATATTGCAGGCAATTGCATCTAAACATTAGACAAAAAATAATTAGCCATATGCTGGCAGTTTTTATATATTATCTACCTATGTGTTCGCTCCAGTGTATCACAATGCTTCACTGAAAATTATAAAAAGCAACGTCATGAATATGTTTCAATAATTGACTACATGTTTTTGTTACCATTTGAAATAAAAATTAAAAAAAAACTGAACAAAAATTATACAAAAATGTGCATTTAACTTCTTATTTTCCAAATGTATTTTTTTTACATTCCTAATATGTGATTTCAACCATACCACCTTGTTACCTTATATATATATATATATATATATATATATATATATATATATATATATATATATATAAATATATATATATATATATATATATATATATACACCAAATATTTAAACATATTCACACTATAAGTGCTGAACCTAATGGATTTTTACATTTGTTCTGTATTGCCATACCATAAATCAGTGACTTTAAATACCTCCCCATTAGCTTACATTTACCAACTAATTAGCATAATCACTGCCCTATATCATTTATAATTTTTGAGTCACTAATGGAATTTAGTCAACACATTTCCATATTTTAATCAGCCACAAGTCCCATGTTATTCCTGTGTAATAGCTAACTGCTTTAACAGCTAACTAGATGGCATAGTGATCTTTGAATGGTTACTATTCTTGTCTGTAGGACCCAAAACCATTTTAATTTTTATCCAAGATGACAACAATAGATTATATTGAAACCTAATGATATATTGCATATCCCAATTTGCAAAGGTCAGTGGTAAGACTAGATTGTAGTAACTGGTTCAGCCGCTTGAGCCTGTAGCAATGTTAACCTGTTCCTGGGCACAAACAAGATCAATGGGCCATCCCTGTCCCCCACTTTTACCCACCCAACCATGCTTGGGTCCATAAGGAGTATTGCAGGGCTTGGCTTTAGTAATGATTGCACATATTACACCTTTGACTCACAGATCTTGCATTATCGTATGCTGAATTAAAACTAAAAGACATTATAACTATAGGGTGACTAACATAAACATTTTTTGGCTGTTAACTTTAAAACGCTGAACCTTTTAGTCAATTCCCTCTATTCAACTGAGGTGTTGCACATTTTAATTTATGCATTTAATTCGTTTTTACCCTCTCAAGACATTTGCATTCTGCACCTTTCTCTAAAAATCTGACATATTACAATATATTCTCAAAGACTAATTGTATGGATTCTGTGTTTGACAGTAATGTATATTTCATGAAGATGCAAATAGGTCTTTTTCACATCATTTTGCAGTTTTTCTGCAGTGATAACTTCAAGTTTTATGAAATTTGACATTACCTGACAAAAGAGATGAATAGCCTATGAAAAAAATATATATTTTCAAATAGACTGTTGTGGTTCAATTTATGAATAACAGTTGCATTTTGAATAGTCTCCGTCTTGTTAATTTGTGTGAAAGCGACAACATTTGTTCACAAGTTGGAATTAGATTGCATTTGATAAAACAGAATACACAAAACTACCAGAAATGCGCACACTCCCCTATCCTTTTGATATGTATTTGCTTGCAAATTGTTCAGGGACATTTGCATACATAAATTGCTCCTATTAATATGCTAATTAATTTGCAGTATAACATCTGAATTACATTTGGTAAAAATATTGGTTTATATTGAGAAATCATAGTCAGGCAATATAAGTAAAAAAAAAAAAACTTGTCACTGAAAAGTACTGCTTCATGTTTACAATTGCAATGCCTTTTTGAATGTGTTTTGTCCCTAAAAAGAATAATGAACCTAAGTTATGTTTACTTTATATTAAGCATTCACATATATATTTATTTATGTAAGAACCGGTCATGTGAATAGAAGATTCCTCTCCTCTCTCTGCGAAGAAGCAGGTTTGAATGTGATTGGCAGCTCTACAAAACTTCTCTGATATTCTTTGATATATAAGCTTTTTACGTGAGGGATAATGAAGAGCCTGCAGTGGTTATACTTGAAATTCCTCTACTTCATTCAAACATACAAGAAGAAAGGGTTCCTAGACCAAGTCAAAAGGAAGCTACACCGGGGGGCTGATTTCCTAAAGGCAAATAGACTGTTCACTTTGTAAGGGAAGTTTCCCCAGGGGCTAGTGAATGTGGGGGAACTCTACTGACTTCCATCATTCAATCTTTTACAAGCAAAAATTCTGTTTTTTTTTTTCTTATTATTATTATTTTCCTTGCACTTGCTTTGGTGTCCTTTGCAAAGTGAAATATCACCACATTTAGTAAGCTCTTGTTAAAGTTTCCTTATAAAGTGAAACTTCCCCTGCAAAGTTAACCACATACTTGCCTTTAGTAAATCAGTGCCTTGGAGTACTGAAGCGCTGAGCAGACAGGCTGCATTCCCTCTGTATGCATATCAAGTCTTTTAGTAGAAATATAGGAAAAAGCAGAAATTACATAATATAGGGTGATAATATATGGTACTATTAACACAATACTTTTTTCTGAATTCCTGAATTCCCTCTGAAACAATCAAATTATCTGTCGGATCCTGCCAGTCGATCCATTTTGTTTCACCCTTAACAGGGTGACACTGTTGCTTGTTCTGCACAACTAACGCTGTCCATACATTATACAATCTTCTTATTCATATTCCATTTCCTTTACATTTACCTTCAACTATGTTGTAGGTAAATGTCCCTGCTTGATTGCATAATGTCATGCCTACCCCAATGCAGTTGGTCAGACATTATAGCTGACTTCTGTGTTCTTCACCTATAGCAGCCCCCTTTCCCATAAGGCAAGCAGGGCTACCAGTACTCGGCCCCTAGGACTTATACACAATGCTACAGTGTCTGACCACCGCGCCGGAGCAGGTTTGAACTAAGCTAAGCAAACAGGTACTTGCAATTTGCAGGCAGGCAGAGTGGTTTAATGACAGTCCGGGTACAAGGCAGGCAGAGTTTAGAGAATAGTCAATATCTGATCCAAGGTCCTGAACAAGGGAATCCAAAAAGCAGAGCAGGACAGACAAACAGGCAGCTTGAACACATGTAGCAAACACAATATCACAAGCATGACACTGCAGGCTTGGCTGCCCTAAATCAGGTTTAGTCTCCACCCAGAGTTTGGCCATATCAATCACCTTACAGGTGTACAGACAGACAAGGATAATGCCAAAGTCAAAACCAGAATGCTGGAACCAGCAGCTATGATAGAGCAGGAGCGCACACGCTCCTGAAACATACAAACTGAAAGTGTTTAGGTTTGACCTCATATTATATGGTTTTGGTAAATCTAAAGGAAAGTTGTATAAAAAAATGTATAATCTATGGTCAGCATTACAGTTACAATCCATGGGTAGTTTCAGAGGCCATTTTTGCATATACACAGGGCTTTTTTTTGTAGTCAGATGAACCATGGTAACACAATGAGAATTAAAAAATTGAGGAGACAGCAAAATTAAAGTGTATGTAAAGTGTATGTAAAGCACTTAGTATTGAGCAGAGTAGAAGATGGTTTATATAACCCTCTCTGTTCCCTGATGACAAGTGCTCCTGTCTCTGTGTTTTAAAAAAAAAAATGCCGCCTTTACCATATCTCAGAGCAGCTCCCGGCGATCTTGTGACTGGCCGTCTCTCACCTCTCCCTGTCTGACAGATGCAGGGGGCGGGGCCGAGATTCCCTTGCTGATGTCAGGTGGGGCAAGAGGAGAAGAGAAGAGAAAGAGCTGACGTGATTGCCGGGAGCCACTCTGAAATATGGTAAAGGCAGCATTTTGTTATAAAACACAGAGACAGAAGCACTTGTTATCAGGGAACAGAGAGGATTATAGAGGCACATAAACTGACTATGGTGTCAGGGCTCAGCAGCCCTGATATACCATGGTCAGTTTACAGAGGGGAGGGTAGAAACTGGCAGGAGCGGCAAGGTTTTTCAGGTGTTAACGGTTGGCCAATTACACAGCACAAGCACTGTGCTGTATAACGGGAACAGGATCTTTTTTTTTTGGGGGGGGGGGGGTTAACAAATGCTTTAAAATCCCTGCAAGCTTATTTGCTCTTGTCCCGTGTTCTTGAATTTTTTGCAGTACAGATTAATAAAATGGTACAAATTGTAATATCTTGATATTCATCTGAAATCTGTCATCTTGTATTCTTTACTATTGTTGTTAAAATAAACTATTGCTGTCAATGAAAAGGGAATCAGGTTCTACCAAGGCTCATTTTAGTAGGCTCCAGAAGCAGCTAGGAGGATCTTATGTAGCTTCCATGTTTTCAGGTGAGCATTATTGGATTATACTGAACCTGTACTGAAGTGTGTATTTAAAAAAAAGTTACATTTGGTTACCATTACAATGGACTGTTACAGTAGTCATTAAAGCAGAAGCTGACCTGTTTGGCTACTGCCAGCTGACCAGGACTTCAGTGTTAATGCTGGTCTGGCAGAGAAGAGCAAGGTTTGATTAATAGAAAGTACCTCTTCTCCCATACACTAAATATCAGCATGAAAGTAAAAAAAAAAATGTAGAGAATAAAACTAGTATATATACTTACATTACTCCCAACCTCTGTAGTACAGGAGATATCACCATCCTTCTGGCAAAATCATGGGAAGCACTGGATACTTCAAATCTTACAAGAGGATGCTCTATTAGGGTCCTTTAACACAATGCACCGTCCAACGAGGTCCGTTCTCTGCTCAGCGGGGGATCGATCCGCCGATCCCTGCTGAGCAGGCGGATGACCGCTCCATCTCCACTCTGTGTGTGGAGAAGGAGCCTGTCCATTCTCATCAGATCCCATCTGATCCGCTGGACGGATGGAAAATAGGTTTTCCATTCATCCGGATTTCACGGATATGATCGAAAGCGGATAGCAGCGGGTGTCAGCGGAGATGTCTCCGCTGACATCCGCTGTCCCATAGGGATGCATGGAGCATCCGATGAGGTCTGCCTGAAAAACTGACAGGTGGATCTGATCGGATCGTTTGTGTGAAAGGACCCTTACAGTACAGGAGCATCTTCTTGCAAGATTTGTGATACTCAACAAACAGCAGGAGAGTTGTAGATAGTTTAGATCGACAGAATGAATGAACCAGAAGCAGGGATATCCTTGCACTGTATATCCTCAGGTACAGCTTCCTCTCCAGCAAGGAGAACAACGAGCAGCACAGTAATACCATCACCAAATATTATTCCAAATCTTGTTAGATTAGAAGTCACAGGCAGTGGTGGCTTAGAATAGATGATCTCAAGCTGCAGATGTACAGCTATGAAGGACAAGGCACCGGAAGTGCACTTTTTTTTTCCAGTAAGAACTCAAGGGTACTTAACAGAGTGCTGCTTAGACACACTTAACATTCTTAGATGTTCTCTATAAGATGGAAAATGTTTACTGTTTGAGTTCAGGTCCACTTTAAGAAGAATTAAGTGACATAATAATTAGGAGTTTATAATGCTATGTTTTAGCACAGTTGTGTTAAATTTTAATGAGCATTACCAGCTGTATAAAGCGCAAAAAGGTAGAGACAGCACTCAAGTGCTAGTGCATAATAATACTTCCCCAAATATTGTAATAAAATTAAATATATACATTAAATATATGAAATTGATTATATAAATAAATAAACAAGTTCACCACCAATAGTGCTCAAAATAAAAGGTATAGGAATAAAGTGACTGTGCACTGAGTGAATATTAGTGGGCTCATAAACACATCCTGAGTGAATATACAAATTACTGTATATAATGGTCTATATATGGTGTTTTAAACGTGACAGTCTAACAGTTTTTCAAGAAAGTGCTCTTGTGCTCAGCGGTGGTCAAATGGTGTAGTGACCATAAGCATCCAGATGTAGACTTAAGTGGGGGATCCTTCACCGTAATTACAGCCCACTTACCAGATGACCCCTTGGGGTCTAGTGTAGGTAAGTGGTCCCCTTTAAATAGCTCCTGGACGTCCCTCTAGGTGCCACGATGGAATAAGGGGCGCCTTCCTCTAACTGGACTGGGGGATGTCTTCTGGGGGCTCCGCTGTGTTCCCTCGGTAGAGAGCGTGGTATAGGGGCTGTATGGGATCCCTCTAAATCCACTTGTAAGTCTCGTTGGTGGTGTGGTCTCAGCAAAGAACCATAATAGAAGTGGGAAGGCTCATAGTGGAGTATTTAAACATAGGTTTATTAAGAAAAAGTAGTCACTCACATTGCAGTATTGAACAAACAGCCGATTCATGGAGACACAATGGTAGTTCTGGTTTGCGTTCCAGATGCGTTCCAGTAACTGGAAGTGACCTAGGGGCGTACCCCGATACCCATTACCAGCTGTATGGCAGCCAAAACTTATGACTGTGTTACTAAAATATTACTAAACACATAACAGTAAATTAATTCTGTATGGGCAGTATAGCATGCTTGTTATACTCACTGTGGAATCTCAGGGGTTGTGTAAAAAGGCTGTTTGATCCTCCCCTTCTTCCACTGTCCCCAATCCATCTGCTTATAGTACAGAGCCTTGGAAGTATTCTGCACATGCTCAGCTTGGTGTGTATTCCTAAAGAATTTTTTTGGGAGGGTGCATGTGATCAGCAAAGGGCTTATCAGCTTATCATCACTGTCCAGACAGAAAGTTAGGGGTCATGAAACCTCATAGGACAGCCAGAATGAAAACTTCTCCTATAAGCTTTAACCAGTGCTCGACAGGACTCTGATAAAAGTCACAAGAGTGCCATATACTGCTGATGAGAAAAGGTATTTAACAGTTTATATTTACTAAAATAATTGCATTTCCATGTTCTGTGTACTGTGGGAGACCAGATATAGTGAATGCAGGGTCCTGGGTTTAGTAACACTTTAAAACCGCAATGTAGTTCATAAAATGAGTACAGTGTTTATTTGGTGAAAAAAATGGCATGTGCTTCAAGAAAATTGCTACCTAGATTTGCAAGACACGGTGCCCCTCTCCGTCATTCCATTCTGTAATGTATATTGTAACGGGAATGTTAATCATGCTGACATTTTGTGTGCACCTACTATTTTTCATTATTTTATCCAGAACTTTATTCTCTTTCAGATTTTTTTCCATTTACTGTACCATGTAAATTGTTAATGAGAAAAGCGAGATTGCAAAATACTGCTGCATGCTTCATCTGTGTTTCTATGGAGACAGGCAACTCCAATGTGAAATACCACTAAACTGGAAATTGGCATTTTGAAATTGTTCACTGGCACACCGTATTCTCCAAGACTAATTGCAAATAAAGTAAGACAGAAAGAGTACAATCTATTCACATCTTCCAAAAAGTAAGATTTGTGGTTGAATTATATAACAACCTAGCCAATTGAAAAAAAAATGACAAATTACAAAGCTTCTAACATAGCATTATAATTTATTTTAGGCCCATATAACCAAATTAAAATGGACATTTTTGCTGCTACATTAAAGTTATTATCTTAGAAAAGCAAAAACATCAATTTACTTACTATAAAATTTCATACAATTCATCTACCAAGAAAGAGAAAATGGCAAGGACTGATATTGCTATTTGAAAAGTAAACCTGCAATTTAGTTACAAAATGAAACCAGCATTAAGGTACTTTGCAGAGAACTGATTTCTTCTAACCCTGAATTTAACAACCTATCTTGCTGTCCTTCCCATCTTTAAAGATCAGGAAAGTATTTTTTTTTCTAAATTCCAACTTTCCTATGTACCAATACACCATAAATGTACCTATTTTGCAGAAAAGAAAAAAGGTTTCTATTTCTTCTAGACGAGGCTTTAATTACCACCACTGTGTCCTGTTTCCCCCTTTAGCTGTCTTGAATTTGGCATTCAGGACAGGAGAACCAGTACAAGGAAGTCGTTCACCAGCTGATCTCATTATCACCCTGCACCTGCCCCCCCCCCACCCCCCCAGGGGATCGCTGCCACCCACCTCCTCAGGTGCAAGCATTTCCGATGCAATCAGCGATCATCGCTCTCACTAAATATACAGTCGTCAATTTTTTTTTTCTATCTTACATAGATTGCATACATTTGACAGAGTGTGCAGGAGCTGAGCAATCACAGCCTATGTGGATAGAACTGTAGTATTGAAAACAGGAGAAGTGTGTCCTGGAATTCATGCAAGCTTAACACTTAACATACACTATACAATCTGATGGTACAATCTCCTTTAGATCTATCAACTATGTAGTGCAAGGGTCTGCCTGATTGGATACAAAGTGGTTGAATAGATAGGTATGACTTCCTATTATATAGTTTTGGTAAATCTAAAGGAGATCGTATGGAGATTGTACAATAACATTGTATAGTGTATGGCCACCTTTATACACCTAAAATTACCTAGTCAAGCTTTCGGTGACACGCCAAGATGTCCCATGAGTTACTTTGCCATGTGTAGGGCAGCCAATTGAAATCAATGGACTGTGCTATGCTGTGTTGTGGGGAAAATGTGCCAAAAAACTTGTGCTCCCATTACGCTAGGTGTGAATGGGACTTGAAAGTGAAATTGGTGTATTCACACAAGAACAATGGGGTTTCAGTCACATCTGTGTGTTTCCGGACGCATGGCTAACCGCACAGAAAATGCATGCTGCCGTGAATTTCAGAATCACACTGCAAATGTGCATTGTGCTTTCATTCTGGAGCTTCTTTGGGGTGTTTGGTGCATGTAGGGCAGTCTATGCAAGTAAATGGGCTGCCCTCTTCATGATGAGCGGAAACGCTCCAAAATGCCGGAAAAAAAAAACCGCATGCAGGAACGTGAGTGCCTACTACGTGGAGCTTTGAACAGGGCCTGACAGCTGAGTATCTCCATCCACTCCCTCCTATGTACTTGTTTTAAGATGGCCATACACTATGCAAACTGATAGTACGATCTCTGTACAATTTCATTTAGATTTACCAGAACCATAGAACAGGATGACCCACTAGAACAATCTATTCAATTTGTTTCAAATCAGACAGGACCTTGCACTATATAGCTGATGGTAGATCCAAAGGAGATTATACAATCAGATTGTACAGAAAGTGGGAAGAAATACCACAAGAGGTGGTATAGTAATGAGGGAGGTGTGGTCACACCCTATCACACCCTCTTCTGTGATGCAGCAAGGAAGTGCATGCTGGGATAGGATTTGACAGGAAGTGATAGAAAACATTTTTAAAAATCAAAAATAGACAGATGAAAACTAAAAGATGCTATAGATCAGGCATGTCCAACCTGTGGCCTGGGGGCCGCATGCGGCCCAGAGCCCCAGGCAATGCGGCCTACTGCCCCCTGACAATTTTATTTTTTTTTGATGGGGAAGAAGGAAGTTGGGTCGGGGGCACGGCCACAGCGGCTTCCAACTAACTGTAGGCAGAGGCTGCCTTGGAAAGGATCATCCTCTAGTTGTGTTAAATAAGTGCTGGGGGGGGGGGCGGCATCGCGGAAAGGGCGCGGCGGCGTTTTATTACCTATATACCTTAACTATAGTATATATTTTATATGCAGCCCGAGAAAATTTCTCTACACTCAATGTGGCCCAGAGAAGCCAAAAGGTTGGACACCCATGCTATAGATGAAGTAAGTGGGAGATAAGCACACTGGAATGGCTGGGCCAGAAATGACAATAGAAAACACTTCTAGTTATTATGAACAGTGAAATTTTGCCTTAAAGGCTAACTCAACTTTCGTGGGGAAAAAAAAAATAGCAAATAAAGAAAAAACAATATAGCGTTCAAAATTGCAACACAAATCATATTGTAATTGAACGTTATTAAAAATGACCTTTCCTTTTCAATCTGCAGCTGTTGTAATTTTCTTGAAATGCAATATGGCTACCTGGAGCTGTTCTGTACACAGAATGTGTATTGACCACACCCCAGAAACATAATTTCCTGCTTGTTTGATTGGCTCACCTTTTCCCAGAAGTCTGCCTAAGATACAAGTCAGATTTCAATCATCCCCTGCAACAAATATTTCATTTTTGGTGAGATACTCCCAATAGGAACACGTCTAAAGGGATGCAGGCCCAGCAGATTTCCTAATTAGAGCTCAGCAGCTGCCACAGCTGATAGATAATTATGAAACCACTCCCATTAGACCCGTTAAGCACAGAGGAACAAACAATGATTTCTTCACAATAACAAAAGGTAGGCATCTGTAACTAAGTTTGTTAAAATCCTTGTAATGTACAGAAATCACCCAGAGGGGAATGTTTTTGTGAACAAAAGTGGAGTTACGCTTTAAAGGTGAACCTATCCTTTAAGCTATGTTTGAAGAAATATTTAAAGCTGAACTACAGGCAGATATATAAAACACAAATTATGTCGCTATTTACTCATTCATACATCAGTAAATATATTTTGTTAAATGCAGCTAGTGTAATAATCTGAATTTGACTGTGCATCAGTCTCTTGCAGTCCCCTATAATGAATTTAGACTGGGAGAAGGGGAGGTAGGACTTGGAGCCAATCTTGTGTGCTACAAGCAAATGTGCCAACAAATAACATACTGTGAGGGATTAGCTCGGTGGCGGACGTGGATGACCCCTTGGGGGGGTTAGTTACACAGGGAGATAGCCGAGAAGTGGTTGCAAACAACAGTTAGGTTTATTCATGCAATTTTCTTCACACAAGTGCAAGCGTCAAAAACATCAAAATAAAAATAAAACACAAAATAAATCCTTGCCACTGTGGGCGGCTACCTTCTCACATACAGGAACCTACCTACGGAAGTCTGTCTCCAACCTACTGTTGGGCAGACTTTGCTGAACCTACAGCAGACCATCAATAGTCCATTTATTTTCTCTTCACACAACAAGTGTCCATTGAACATGTCCCTTTTCTCTTCACATAGAACATGTCCCTTTTCTCTTCACATAGAGGGCATTCCTTTCACATAGAAAACATCCATTGGTTTTTCCTGTTCACCCAGCAAATGTTCATTTATTTCTTTTCACATAGAAATAGTCCAAGACCTCACCTTGAGTAGTCTTCACACTTTTTACCCTCCTCAGCGCACATCGCTCCAGGAGGTCTTCACACTTTTTACCCTCCTCAGCGCACATCGCTCCAGGAGGTCTTCCCCATGCTCACACAGCTTCAGGGGGCACACATCTGACTGTCCTCCTCTCCCCAGCTCACACGGCGTCAGGAGGCAGCAATCCTTCTCCCGTGCTTCACACAGCGTCGGGAGGCACACATCTGACTGTCCTCCTCTCCCCAGCTCACACAGTGTCAGGAGGCAGCAATCCTTAGACTTCCTTTGGACAAATTATAGAGGCCTTAACTTCCTCATTCCGAACAGCTGAATGGTTTTCAACTTCTTTACACCTTCCTGCTGCCTTTGCAGCCGACACCCTATAGTAATTGATGAATTGTCTAACCCAAGCAGAAGTGTATCTCCTGTCTGTGACAACATCCACAGATTTACCTGACTTCCTGTCACAATACTGATAGGAGGTGAGAGCAGAGTGACCAAAAAGAAGGCATAATTAGCCTGTAGCTCTTTTTTGCACTCTAAATATTAAGCTGTAAGTGGAGAGATCTCATTGTTGTATTCCTTAAAGCGGAACTAAACCCTCCTATCATTTACAACAAAGAAGTTGCCATCTTGGCCATCTTCAACTGTCTTGATGCTGCACATGTGATCAGTTAGAACACCAGCCATTTGATGGTTTGACAGCTTGGTTGAGAGCACAACCAATGCAACAGTTAGCATTTGTTCACACCATATGAATATAGCACTAGTATCACACAGATTTTTTTCTGCGCAGGAATCTGCAGCATGTATGTGGTTTTCTGCACGGAAAAAAAAAGACTGATGTGACATCAGCATTGTGGTGTGAACAGGGCAGAGGAGAACATGATGCCTATATGTGCATAAAAAAACACGTATGGAAAAAACTGATATCCACATGTATAATAGCTCACTGAAATGTGCATAAAAACTGATTTAACCACTTGCTGACCGCTCTATAGCACTTTTACTGTTACAGGGCGGCAGCTGTGGGCAGAATCATGTATACGTACATGATTCTTCATTTCTGCCTGCTGGGGGGGCGCGCGTGCCGCCGGCGGACCGCTATTGTTGTGATTATTCACAGTACAAGCTTATCTGCGGGTTTCGTGAAACACGAAGAATTGAGATATGCCTATGTAGACAAGGCACATCTCAGTTCTAACAAGGGGAAAGGGATGATCCTGTGTCTCTGCAAAGCAGACAATAGGATCGGTCTCTTCCCCTATTAAAAGCACCACACCATGTACACAAAAAAACTGGCTAGGCACACAGTTAACCCTTTGATCGCCCTAGATGTTTAACCCC
The DNA here is from genome assembly GCF_965119305.1 of Pelophylax lessonae. Classification (NCBI taxonomy): domain Eukaryota; kingdom Metazoa; phylum Chordata; class Amphibia; order Anura; family Ranidae; genus Pelophylax; species Pelophylax lessonae. The sequence goes on along the minus strand of NC_138772.1, from coordinate 167,016,100 downwards.
TTCCCAGCCATGTCATTAGTACAGTGACAGTGCATATTTTTAGGACTGATCCCTATACTAGTGTCACTGGTTACCACAAAGTGTCAGAAGTGTCAGTGAGTGTCAGAATATCTGTCGCTATATCGCAGTCCTGCTATAAGATGCTGTTTACCGCCATTACTAGTATAAAAAAATAAATCAATAAAAATTCCACTTAAAAAATTACATCAATTTTTTTTGGGTACAGTGTCGCACGACTGTGCAATTGTCAGTTAAAGTAACACAGTGCCATATCTTAAAAAAGGCCTGGTCAAGAAGGAGAGGGTAAGTCTTTCGGAGGTCAAGTGGTTTAACTTGTGTCTCTGCAAGTGAAATATGTATGTTTTTTCCATCATTTTTTCAACACACATGTGTGAACGAGGACTGACATTCCTGGCATGGTGCATTTATTGGAACTGTTAATCGATGGGTTTAGTTCCAATTTAAATGTGAGTGGTGTCACCTACCTGGATATGTGTGTGACAGGACAGTGTAAATTTAATATAAAACTCCTTTGACAGATAGAACCCAGACTGCATTTCTAGTATATTCCAAGAAAGTCGTATACCTCAAAAGTAAGAGTGAACTAAAAGAAAATCATAGTTGGGTAAAAGTTTTTGTTGGCTTTACTGGGAATCAAATGTTATACTAAAGTTTTAGGACACAAGCATAGGGGTGGTTGCCAGTGATGGGCCGTACACCCCGCAGTTTGGTTTGCACCACAACATCTCGAACAGGGGAAAAGTTCTATTGAACATGCAAACTCTATTAAAGTCTATGGGACTCGAATATGAAAACTCAAAAGTTCTCTCTGACTCTGACAAGCCGGCGAATGTGCTGGCTGGTCGCTCAGTCTCGAGACGGGACAGGAGACTGGGGCAGAGCCGCGGAAAGCAGCGGGAGGGGGAGGCATCCCATCCAGCTCCCTGTGATAACAGTCGAGTGCTGCTGAGCCACATCGGTTGTTATCACCACAAAGCCGACCACCGGCTATAAAAAATGGTACTGGGGTGATGCCTTTAGCTGCAGGCATCACCCCAGTACAACCACTTCTTCAAGCCGACATACAGGTACGTGGTTAAGATGCAGTGTCCTACCAGTGTACTTCAAATGATTGTTTGGAATGTGGATAAAATGTTGTAGAAGATGCAATCCTGGGCTATTCTCCCTAGGGAAGGGAGCTGGAATGTATTACATGCTGCTTCCACAATCAGAATTCAATTTAAATCTAACGTATTGCAACCTGGCAAATTTTAACAGAATAAGTATCCTGGTGCTCCTGACTCAGTTTTGGGGTTGTCCAGACCTCATTGATATGACCTGACTTCAAATGTATATGTTGCTCCCTCATTGGTTGCAGAATTTGAATATCCAGCTAGAGAATGTTGCCTCATTACTCCCCTCTCGTGAGGGAGATACATATGCAAACAAGTAAGTTTTATCACCTCCTGCTGTGCCTTTCAAAGTGATCCTGATGCTGGCAATTCTTTATGCTTTACTAACTTCACCATGTCAGCTTGGCTGAGAGATCTTTAGTAATCACCTTATCCTCTTTAGATTTTATGTTCAGTATGGCTAAATGTAATTGTCTGGATAATAATGGCAGCAAAAGATATTCTTGCTTCAGATACACGTATGTTTATGCATATTTGTCAAAAACCTGCATGAGGAGCTTGAGGTGACAAGGGCAGCATCTCGCAAAATTATCTTCCGAGCACCTGTGAAAGTTGGGACAGGGGCTGCAAGGACAATAGAAGGGTGCAGGTGGCAGGAAGCTGGAACTAAAGAGTTGAACTTGGGAGCACTGGTGTCACATAAGCCGAAGGATAGCATTAAGGGAACGCAGAATACACCAATTCCAGCAGAGATCAGAGCCAAGTCACAAACCGATTTTGATAACATTCAAGCAGGATGACAACAAATTATGAGCAGGATCAAGGTCAGAGATGAGCAGAGGTTGTCAATATGCAGGTATTGAGGTACAGAATCAAATTGATCTTGATCAAGAGTCCAGGCCGAGGTTGGTAACAAAGATAGGCAGCAAAATTAGACAAACCAGGATCATCCAGAGGCAGGTCAGACAAGAGCTGAGTCAATAACATGGTCAAGCAGGTTTAGGATCAAGGATAATGGGAACTCAGGCTAAAAGACCCTTCAGCAATGATCTCATGTAGGGGTTAGGTTTTGGATAGCTCACTAGGTCCTAGTATCTGTGGTAGATGTGCCCATGCGTTCACATGTGTGTATATATGTGCAGTTAGGCATCCATGGCTGAAAACATATGCAAGTTTATGTGTATGGGCATGGCATGGCCTTTCACATGATGTTCCTGACAGTCTTTTTACAGATTGTTGTAAAAAGAGAAGGGTTCATGATTGTGTTTTTCAGGAATCTGAATATTTACAGCAGGTTAAAGCAAAAAAAGTGTGGGGAAATGCCATCTAAGACAGTTGTCACCAGATTGGGTGCCCCCCACTCTATTCTCCTCTCCTCCTTCCCAGAGACAGTTGTAAAATTTTCACAAATACAAATATGTGTATTGAATTTGCCATCCAGGAATACAGACAGCAATAAATAAATTACAAAGTTTAACCCTTCCCCAATATCTAAAAGTAAAAAAACATGTTTAGTCTTTTATATACTTTACTAATGACAGCTGCTCTCTGTTAACTGCCTGAATTCAAATATAGCACATTTAAAAAACTGGAGATGATTTGGTGGATTTACTAAATGAGCGGAGAATGCTCACATAGCAAAGTGACCTCATTAATTAAAGTGGTTGTAAACCACTGGGTGTTTTTTTTTTTTTTACCCTGCAAGGGTAATGGTTATGTTAACCACTTAAGGACCAAGCCTATGTCTGACACTTGTTGCTTACAAGTTAAAATCAGTAATTTTTGCTAGAAAAAAAACTTAGAACTCCAAACATTATATATATATAGTTAGCAAAGACTCTGGAGAATAAAACCCTTGTTAGACTTACCGGTAACAGTATTTCCATGAATCTTCCAGGACAGCTTCTTAGAAATATGATTGGCTCCGCCTTCTACAGGAAACACAAATCAGACACAATTTAATCAGCCCTCCACTTCCTCTGACCCTCAGTTATTTTGAAGATCAAGTAAACCTCCACCAACGTGCAAAAGGCAGAGGAAAAATAGAGAGAAAAATCAGTAACCACCAAGCTATATGTCAGAAATGGTGCCCAAAAAAGAATAGGGTGGGAATCTGGAAGATTATTGGAAATCCGTTACAGGTAAGTCTAACGGGGATTTTCCCCCTTCATCTTCCAGGACAGCTACTTAGAGAGGATATGCAAGATGCTATACCTTCGGGAGGGACGAAAGCCTGCAGCACTTTCCTTCCAAAGGAGAGGTTCTGGCTGGAGAGAATGTGTACTCTATATTGCCTGATGAACGCATGAGAAGAAGACCAAACCACAGCCCTTGAAATTTTCTTCCCACGATGCTTCTGCTCTTTCTGCTCAAGATGTGGCCAAAGATCTAGTAGAATGTGCCCTAATCCTGTTAGGAGGGGCATGACCTGAATAATTGTAAACTTCACAAATGGTTTCCCTGATCCACCAACCAATGGAGCTCCTGCAGGCCCTAGACCCCCTCCTGGACCCACTAAATGAAACTAGAAGCTAACAGCATTTTCTAAATTCGCTGGTCATTTCTAAATAACAAAGAAGGCATCTTCTAACAACAAGACAACTAAATCTTTCCTCCTCCGGATTTCTGGGGGAGGTACAAAAACTAGGAAGGATTACCTCTTGCGACCTGTGAAACCTGGAGGAAACCTTAGGTAAATACTGAGGGTCTGGTTTAATAACCATCCAAATTCTCAAAAAGGGTCCTTACAGGAAAGGGACTCTAAATCTAAAATCCTTCTGCCCGAAGTGATGGCTAAAACAAAAGCTATCTTCATAGATACTGACTTTAAGGAAATCTCACTCAAGGGCTCAAAGGGAGCTTTGGTAAGCGCATTAAGCACTAAAGAGAGATCCCAAGGAGGTATCTGTACAACTAATATAGAAGTATGTCTGGTTCTAGATAAAAGAAAACTTTTAATCAATGGATTCTCAGCCAGCCTGGCATCTAGGAAAAGTGACAGGGCAGAAATCTGTACTTTTAGGGGAGTAACAGAAAGACCCTTTTCAACTCATTCATGTATAAAATCCATGATACAGGGAATAGAAAAGGAATCACTCCCAGCCTTATTCTGTCAGGTCACAATTGTCTTCCAGACTTTGCCTTAAATTCTTCTTGTGACCAATTTACAGCTGTCTAGAATAGTACTAATAACCTTTTCTGAACATTCCTTTAACTGTAGGATGAGCCACTCAGCCTCCAGGCCGTCAGCTGGTAAATCTGAGGGTTTTGATGAACACTGGCCCTTGGCGGAGAAGGTCCCTTCGATCTGGAAGGGGCCCAGGGGAGCTGTGGAGTGGGATTTCAGAATCGCAAACAAACTCCTTTTTGGCCACCAAGGAACTATCAGGATTACCTCTGCCTGTTCCTGAACAATCTTTCAGATCACTAGAGGCAACATGGCAAATGGCGGAAAGGCAAAAGAAAGATTGACCCTCCATGGAAAGGTCAGTGCATCTGTTCCCAATGCCATTGTCTCTCTTTCCAGTGGCTGGGAGCTTTGTGTTCTGACTGGACGCGAAGAGGTCCACTGAGGGTACTCCCCATCTCTCTGTAATCTCCAGTCTCCACGAAGACTGCCCTGTTCAGATCACTATTGCTGCTGACTTACTAGGCTCAAATAATCTGCTAGAATATTTGTTGTGCCACTGATGTGGACAGCCCTGTTGAAGCAATGCGATGTTCTGCCCATGTCAGGATCTGCTGTGTCAAGGATAAGAGACTGTTCGAGCGGGTGCTCCCCTGTTTATTGAGGTATGCTACCTCTGTGGTGTTGTCTGAAAAAATCAACAGCTCACTTGCCTGGATTCTTGGTTCGAGAGATAACATAGCCCTCCCCGCTGCAAGGAGCTCTCTGAAATTGGATGACTGAGTTCCCTTCTGCAGATGTTCTGGTTGTTTCCACCAGGAAAGACCCAGAGAATTTACAACAGAAAGTTGAATCATTTGATTCAAGGATCCCTTTCTGGGATTCCAACATCTGAGAAGAAAGGATTGAAGGGGTCTGGAGTGTAATTGAGCCCATGGTACTTCTGGGATTGCTGCTGTCTTGAGACCTAACAACTGCATTATCTGATGAGCAGAGACCTAGGGCAGTAATTTGAAATTCTGTACTGACAGAATGGTTTTTGATATTTTTTCTGCTGGAAGAGATATCTTTTGATTTCCTGTGTCTATTTGGTAACCCAAGAGATTAGTCTAGATTTATCTTCCAGCCCAGATTCTGAAGGGTCTGTAAGATAAACTCCAGATCTCTTGCTAGCTTTTTGCAAAGATTAGGAAATCATCTAGATAAAGGACAATTGATATTTAAAAAAGGCCATGACCTTGGCCATAATTTTCGTAAACATTCTCTGGATTGCTGAGAGTCCAAATGGCAGAGCTCTGAACTGCCATTGACGCGGACCCTTTTCGCAAACCTTAAAAACCTCTGGCGACTCTGACAAATTGGAATGTGAAGATAAGTTTTATTATGAACGCCTCTGGCAACAAGAGATTTCTGACAGAATAGATGCTTTTCATTCAGAATCGCCTGTAAACTAGAAATCAGTTGAGGATGCTTAACTTGATAATCATAAGAAATTTGCCAAAGGGGTTTCTACCAAAATCGTGGGAATAAAATCCTTGACATTTTTGGCTCTCTGGAACAGCAGAGATTATTCTCTCTGACTCCCATAGAGAGAGCAGCTCTAATATGCCCTGTTTTCTCTCCAGGTCCCTGGACGCCCAAGTGAGAACAAATCTCTGGGGTGGGGGGAGTTTTAATTCTAACATGTAACCGTCTCTTATAATCTGGAGAATGAACGCATTTTTGGTGATATCTGCCAAATGGTCGACAAACATTCTTTGAATCCATACATACAGATTTCTAGTCACACATGTGGGAGCTAGGGCTGGACCTAGGGAAAAAGCTGAAGCATCCCAGGCTTTATGCATAACTATCAGGGAGCCTAGACCTACATATCCCACACTTTTTCTTAAGTGTTTTGATGGCCTGGAAAAAGAACACAAAGAGCAAAAGAATAAAAGTATAACTTCCACTGATTGTACATGAATCCTCACACTGGTCGTATTGGCCCCCTCCCAGAGAGGCACATACCTTTGGAATGGTGTTGGAGGAAGACGCAGCCACTGGATCCGAAGGGGTGTCCTCTGTCAGAATCTGCTCCATTGCAGGGAAGAGAACCCTCGGTGTGCACTGCTGGTGAAGGGCCTCGCCGACCAAGACAATGCTCTGCTGCCTGAGCCACTCTGAGGACTCCTTGCAGGAAAATACCAGTCGCCATTCCCGTCAGCCATTGGGGAGATAAGAATCTGGGCATCCAGAAGTGTGCCCCGCTACTTCCCATTCCACGCCATCTTGCCACGTCACCAGAAGTGCATCATCAGACACCATCTTGGTACACTCATGGTCCTCTCCCCTGGTGCACCTAGCAGGACATACCTCGGAGCCTAGCGGGAGCCGATATGTGAAAGTTGCTTCTACCAGATTAAAGCAAGTGCCACTTCAAGGGGAAACCCTCAGAGTAATAGGAGGATACAGTAGACAAGCCACAACTAGTCCTACACCTGTAACCTAAAGAGGGTGGGGTTCGCCAACCACAGTAACCAGACCCAAGAAAAAAACAAACATTTCAGTGTGTGTACTCCTCGAGGTCTGGAAACACAAAAAAAATGAGAGTCAGAGGAAGGGGAGGGCTTTTTAAATTGTGTCTAAATTTGTGTTTCCTGTAGAAGACGGAGCCAATCATCTCTCTAAGTAGCTGTCCTGGAAGATGAAGGGGGAAAATGGCAGTTGTTTCAAATATTTTTTATGTCACACGATATTCGCGCAGCGATCTTTCAAGTGCAATTTTTTGGGAAAAAATACACTTCACTGAATTAAAAAAAAATACAAATTAGCCCAATTTTTTTTTTTTATATTGTGAAAGATGATGTTACGCTGAGTAAATAGATACCTAACATGTTACGGTTTAAAATTGCGCACACTTTCGGAATGGCAACAAACTGCGGTGCTTAAAAATCTCAATAGGCACAGCTTTAAACATTTTTAATGGTTACCAGTTTCTTTTGCTAGAATTATTGCTCTTGCTCTGACGATCGTGGCGATACCTCACATGTGTGATTTGAACATGGATTACATTTGCAGGTGCGACTTACGTATGTGTTTTCATTTTTTTTTTTTTTTAAATGTGACAGGTACTCTTTATGAAGGGATCTGGGGTCTAAAAGACCCCCAAATCCCTCCTTTGCACTTAAAAGTATTCAAAATGCCAAAATCGGTGTTTTTGAATACTGTAATTTTTAAAAAATCTGCGCCATTGGCAGCCGAGTAAACTGGAAGTGACGTTGTTCACCGGAAGTGACGGCTTCGTTCGGGACTCCGACCAGGCGGCGGACATTCCGAACGAAGCCGTCACTTCCGGTGAACAATTGTCGCTCAGGTCACCTGGTGGGACAGGAGACCCGAGTGGAGGGCGAGGACGTCCCCTCTGTGATAACGGCCAAGCGGCTGTTGATTCACATCAATTTTTTGCATTATAAAGCCGATTTCCAGCTCTGAAAACAGTACTGGGGTGATGCCTCTAGCTGAAGGCACCACCCTGGTACAACCACTTTCTTCAAACTGCCGTACAGCAATGTCGGTGTGCGGGAAGTGGTTAAACTTACCTTAAAACCAAGCCCTTCCATCGTCAGAACAGAAGGCGCTCCCATCTGCTCTTGCTTCTGGGCTTGCGGACTACTGCTCTGTGACTGGCCAGAGCCACAATGACATCACTCCCGCGCATGCCTGGGGGAGCCACTGTTTACAGCCCAGGGCTCTGAAGGAACGGCCTGGGTGGTGATGTCACTGGCAGCATGTACAGTAAATACAGTGCCTTGCGAAAGTATTCGGCCCCCTGGAACTTTGCGAACTTTTGCGACATTTCAGGCTTCAAACATAAAGATAAAAAAATGTCATTTTTTGTGAAGAATCGACAACAAGTGGGACACAATCATAAAGTGGAACAAAATTTATTGGATAATTCAAACTTTGTTAACAAATAAAAAACTGAAAAATTGGGCATGCAAAATTATTCAGCCCCTTTACTTTCAGTGCAGCAAACTCTCTCCAGAAGTTCAGTGAGGATCTCCGAATGATCCAATGTTGACCTAAATGACTAATGATGATAAATAGAATCCACCTGTGTGTAATCAAGTCTCCGTATAAATGCACCTGCACTGTGATAGTCTCAGAGGTCCGTTTAAAGCACAGAGAGCATCATGAAGAACAAGGAACAAACCAGGCAGGTCCGAGAGACTGTTGTGGAGAAGTTTAAAGCCGGATTTGGATACAAAAAGATTTCCCAAGCTTTAAACATCCCAAGGAGCACTGTGCAAGCGATAATATTGAAATGGAAGGAGTATCAGACCACTGCAAATCTACGAAGACCTGGCCGTCCCTCTAAACTTTCAGCTCATGCAAGGAGAAGACTGATCAGAGATGCAGCCAAGAGGCCCATGATCACTCTGGATGAACTGCAGAGATCTACAGCTGAGGTGGAAGACTCTGTCCATAGGACAACAATCAGTCGTATACTGCACAAATCTGGCCTTTATGGAAGAGTGGAAAGAAGAAAGCCATTTCTTAAAGATAACCATAAAAAGTGTCGTTTAAAGTTTGCCACAAGCCACCTGGGAGACACACCAAACATGTGGAAGAAGGTGCTCTGGTCAGATGAAACCAAAATCAAACTTTTTGGCAACAATGCAAAAAAGTTATGTTTGGCGTAAAAGCGACACAGCTCATCACCCTAAACACACCATCCCCACTGTCAAACATGGTGGTGGCAGCATCATGGTTTGGGCCTGCTTTTCTTCAGCAGGGACAGGGAAGATGGTTAAAATTGATGGGAAGATGGATGGAGCCAAATACAGGACCATTCTGGAAGAAAACCTGATGGAGTCTGCAAAAGACCTGAGACTGGGACGGAGATTTGTCTTCCAACAAGACAATGATCCAAAACGTAAACAAAATCTACAATGTAATGGTTCACAAATAAACATATCCAGGTGTTAGAATGTCCAAAACAAGGTCCAGACCTGAATCCAATCGAGAATCTGTGGAAAGAACTGAAAACTGCTGTTCACAAACGCTCTCCATCCAACCTCACTGAGCTCGAGCTGTTTTGCAAGGAGGAATGGGCAAAAATGTCAGTCTCTCGATGTGCAAAACTGAGAGAGACATACCCCAAGCGACTTACAGCTGTAATCGCAGCAAAAGGTGGCGCTACAAAGTATTAACTTAAGGGGGCTGAATAATTTTGCACGCCCAATTTTTCAGTTTTTTATTGTTAACAAAGTTTGAAATATCCAATAAATTCCGTTCCACTTCATGATTGTGTCCCACTTGTTGTTGATTCTTCACAAAAATTTACAGTTTTATATCTTTATGTTTGAAGTCTGAAATGTGGCAAAAGGTTGCAAAGTTCAAGAGGGCCGAATACTTTCGCAAGGCACTGTATCTCTTAAACGGTGCATGTTTACGAGATATATATACTACCTAAAATAATGGAAGAGCTGTTGAAGTAAGATTCAGATACTGATACCAACATCCAGAGATATTTTGCACAAAGAAAGAGAGAAAGGAGACTAGTTCCCCAGCTATCAAGTCTCCAAAGGATGAAGAGACACGGTACTTTCTAGGTACCTTAAACACATAAATATGTACGCAAAGGATATACTAAATATATACATTTTATTTATGCATGCCTTTTGAATGTACATAACCTTTACCATCCCAGTAGATATCCAGCCATGTTTGGTTATATCTGTATATTCCCTTGTTGAATATAATTTTTTGGACATGCATTCTATTTGTCTGTTTTAAACTCATCTATGTGTTAAATAAAATATATACTGTATATTTTTTTATATCCTTTGCGTACATATTTATGTGTTTAAGGTATCTAGAAAGTACCGTGTCTCTTCATCCTTTGGAGACTTGATAGCTAGGGAACTAGTTTCCTTTCTCTCTTTCTTTGTACACTACTTAAAGTTAAGCCTTATTATAGGCTTACCTATAGATAAAAGTCAGAGATGGGAGTTTACTTCCACTTTAAGCTAAGAGAACGTTCATTTTTTAAAAGTAAATATTTTCTACTCCTTTGGTAAATGAATCCCTTTGTCACAGCTCAGCAGTTTATAGACAGGATACCTGTGACTCTTGACTGCTTCACCATTGGAAGTTACAATATTTCAGACATGACACTTTCCTTTTAAAAAGGGCTTATTTTGTAGAGATAACCCCTTTACTGAAATAAAAACGTTAAATTACATTGATCAGTAACAGATTTGAAACCAGGCTGTCCTTATTTTACCTGCCATCTGCTTGGTGAGCAAAAGCTGAACAACAATGTAAATTTTGTTAAGGAAAAAAATAGTTTTAAAGGCAAATAGGATTTTATTGGGTTTTTTTTTTTAAGTTTACAGAAGGACAGAAACATAAAACAGGGATATACTGTAAATCCGTATATAAAGAAAAACGTAACCAAATAAACATATACGTGCGTATGATGCCTCAAGAGGAGAAATACACATATTAATTTGGTATAAAGTGTGGGAGAATACAAAAAGCAGAACTCAAACACTAGGTCTCATAATGCAGACAACAGCACATGTGAACTACAGGCATACCCCACTTTTAGGTACACAATGGGACCAAAGCATGTATGTAAAACAGAAATGTACTTAAAGTGAAGAAATACCTTTTTTCACTTCTCAATGCATGTAAATAGCTCTATAGTAAATCTTAGTTAGCTTGACATGGCACTGCTCCCAAACCATAAGTGACAAGGACACCAAATTTGGGGTGCATGTTAAGGGGACCCAGGGCTATGGCATGGTAAAATACCTAGGCAAGCTAGCCAGCCACAAAATAGGATATGTTGTAGTCCTGGGTCCCCTCTCGGTGCTCCCTAAGTTTGGTGTCCCTGTCACTTATGGTTTGGGAGCAGTGCCATGTCAAGCTGACCAAGATTTCCCATAGACACCAATGTTAAAAACTGGGAGTAGTGCCATGCCAAGCTGACCAAGCTGTGTCCGTACTTGCAAGTGTACGTAAAGTGAGTGTATGTAAAATGGGGTATGCCTGTACATTGGGTTTAGAGGCCCAAGGCAACGATATCTTAGTAGAATAAAGTTCTAAGGCACCTTATATCCGTAAGAAAGAAAGGGAAGAGTAAGAATTAAAGGGTAACTCCACTTTCGTGGGGAAAGAAAATATCAAATAAAGAAAAAATAATATAGTGTATACAATTGCGACACAAGTCATATTGTGATTGAATGTCCTGAAAACTACCTTTCTTTTTCCTTTTTCAATCTGCAGCCGCTGTAATTTTCTGAAAATGCAATGCAATATGGCTGACTGGAGGTGTTCTGTACACAGAATGTGTACAGAATGCCCCCCAGAAACATCCTTTCCTGCTTGTGTGATTGGCTCATCAATTTTCACAGAAGTCTGCCTAAGATACAAGTCAGATTTCATGCATTCCCTGCAACAAAAATGTCATTTATGGTGAGATACTCCCAATAGGAACACGTCTAAAGGGATGCAGGCCCAGCAGATTTCCTCATTAGTGCCCTGAGCTGCTGCAGCTAATTGATAATTAAACCACTCCCATTAAAACACACTTGCACAGGGGGCACAGAGGAACAAACAGGAATTTCTTCAGAATAACAAAAGGTAGGAATTTGCAAAAAAAAAAAAAAATTTTTTAAATCCTTGCGCTGTACATAGATCACAGGGAGGGGAATGTTTTTCTCTCAACAAAAGTGGAGTTACGCTTTAAGCATAGCAAAGATGAAAAGACTAGAAAGGGATTAGGGTAGAGACAGAGATAAAGACAAAGAGGAAGAGAAAGGAAGGATCCTGGAGGACAAGGCTCAGATATCAGAAAAACGTCAAACTGTGCGATGGGGTAAAAGAAAATAAAAAATTAAGCCCTACAAGGAGGGGGAACGTCTCAAAAGTTTGTCCTCATCTTCAACTGTCTCAAGGGTTGGGTGTGGGAAACGCAGTTGGACGCTGTATGAAATTAGGAATGGCGTCTGAGGAGTAAGAGTAAATCCAAATATACCGTATATAGCGTATATCATATATACCGTATATAGCGTCTTGTGTTAGTCAAAAGAGCTAGATTCCAAGGCTAACGTTTCTTCCATCCTCATAATATCGTCAACAGTATCTATCATTAGGGTAATCAGGGGAGGACTGGAAGACTTCCAATATGTGGGGATAATTTCTCAAGCTGCTGACAAGAAGAACTGTAAATGACTCTTCTTATGAGACGAGATAAAGCCTGGTAATATGGATAGCAGAGCTAATTTCGGAGAGGGTTGTAAATATTCATCATAGATGCTGTTGTAGATTGGAAAGACTGTGCACCAAAATGGTTTAGGCAAGGTTCACACCTCCAAGAAGAGCGGCTCACAGCAGGGGACTGAGTTCGGACCCAAAAGAAACACTAAAAAACAATACCCCTGGACTGTTTATTGAGTGACGAGCCATCAGGAGTACGGAGGGATGTGTGAACTGTACCTCAAGTGACTGTGTGCTGGTAATCAGAGGAGGCCCGAGAAGTCATATTACAGCAGGCCCTAAGGGGACAGTGCTACAAGTAGATTTGTGGGTAAACAGGAAGGATTGCAGCCAGTCGGAATCTGTAAGATCTTGACCCAGTTTGGTGGACCAGAAAAAAATTGTTTTAGAATGCAACCTGATGTGTCTAATGTTTGTAAAATGTTCCACTTTATCTAGACTTAAAGTGGTTCTAAAGGCAGAAGTTTTTTTCTCTTAATTAGTTACATAGTTACATAGTAGTTGAGGTTGAATAAAGACAATAGTCCATCCAGTTCAACCTGTGTAGGTGTGTGTGGCCATAATCATCTCTCATACCCCTTAATGTTCTGATCCTTGAGATGTATGTCCAAGAGTCTTTTGAAAGTAGCCATACTTTCAGGCGAGAAAGCTGATTTTACAGCACTGGATTTCCCCGAGGGCACCTTTGGTTAAAGAGTGGATTGCCGCAATGGGTGACACGCTACGGTTAGAAAAATATATATACCAACATGGGGTAACCCTGGAAAATTTGAAGCACTATGGGCCCCGTGGTTGGCTGTCCCGGGCCTGGCCCCGGTGGACCTGGTCCTTAATAATCTTATAGCTGGGGTGGTATGAGTTTTGGAGGGCCGGTCATGCTGAATTCTGTTTCCATTCGAACCTCCGCATTTGTGCTCATTGAGGGGGGGTGGGGCGGTGTGGGCGGCTAAACGCCTGTTCCTCTATTTTTGTGATGGGTAGGTTGCATTACTTGAGTTGTGGCTATGCTAATGCTGTATGTTGTCTATAAATACTTGTGGGCATTGCGGGGTGTGCGGGGTGTGCTCTGGACTCTGTTGTTTTGTTTTGTATCTGTTTGAACTTTTCAATAAAGTTTTCTCTTGATTTAAAAAGAAAGTAGCCATACTTCCCGCAGAGTTTACCTCTTGTGGTAGAGAATTCCCCAATCTTGTAGCCCTAACAGTAAAGAACCCCCTGTGCTGCCTGAGGTTAAAACGCTTCTCCTCTAATCGCATTGTATGTCCATCCTTAATGCATTAGGATAAAAAAAACCATGTGTGGGCAACAGCCCCCCTAATACTTACCTGAGCCCATCTTGATCCAGCGATGTTGCACAAGATGCCTGGCTGTCTGGGACTCTTCCTCCTGACTGTTTGAGATACAGCAGCGGGCACCATTGGCTCCCCCTGATGTCAATTTAAAGTTAGTGAGCCAAAAAGGAAAGAGGGGGTGGGACCAGGCCGCAGCTCCGTGTCTGAATGGACACACAGAGCAGTGGCCTGGGTGCCCCCATAGCAAGGTAACTGCTGTGCCGACACTTGGCAGGAGGGAGGGGCCAGAAGCGACTACAGGGAACCCGAGAAGAGGAGGACCGCCTGTCCGTTCTCATCCGATCCACCAGATGGATGGAAAATAGGGTTTCCATCTGTCCAGATTTGACGGATCGGATGTCAGCGGACATGTCTCTGCTGACATCCGCTGCCCCATAGAGATGCATGGGGCATCCGTTCAGATCCGCTTAAAAAAACTGACAGGCGGATCTGAACGGTCCCCATGTGTGAAAAGGGCCTTAAGGGTAAACCAGAGGCAACAAACTCCAACTTCATCCAAACAACCTGGCTAAAAATAGGGACTTATACTCCTCCTGGGATAACTTGAATCCGGTTCCCAAAGTTAACAGGTCCTTATTGTGAGTGGTGGTATTGCAGTATTTTGACAGGGTTTTTTGCTTGAAGGAGATTCTGTGTTTTGCATCTCATTCTTTCTGTGCATTCAGTTATGAAGGCCTCCGATGAATACAAAAAAAGCTGTACTTTTTCCACTGACCAGGGTTCTACCTGGAAGGTCGTCCCTTCTGATGGATTGTGTGTGATTTTTTTGTATTCATATATTATAAACTACACATCACTCTAGTTAATAAACAAATACATGTACATAATCTTTAGAAAAATTGGGAAATCTATTAATAAATTCCAAACATGAGTGAAGTCCTTAGTGAGTATAGGAAAGGTTCCTTTCCACCAGCATGCAGGCACACTATGCACTCACCAGACTTAGTTGACCCCTATTACAGGAAGTCAAATGCGCATATGAAAAATCTCCAAGATATCACACATGAGGTCACAAAAACGCAATCCAAAGCGCTGCTAACATTCATGCAATGTAGGTAAAGATAATGTGTTCAGATTCAAAACATATAAGTGTCACGCTTCATTCCCATTAATGTGTAGGCATAAACAAAATATATTGTGTACAGTGTCTTATATTAAATGTTTTTTTTTTTCTTTGCCGTGGAGTTTTCCCTTAAAATCCATATTAGCCCGAAGGGCCTGATATAGTCTTGCGTTTTTTTTTTTTTTGCATTTTGGCTTAGGTTCCCTTTCAAGAACTAACAGACTCAAAGGACCCTCAAAGCACAGGTCGCATGCCAACAGTCCGATCAGATCCGACCTGGATGGGATTTCTATTCAAATCAATGGGCTAAAAGTTAGATCAGTTAAGATGGGTCTCAGAGGGAACCATTGATTTTGACATGTCAAAAAAATAAATAAAACGCTGGACGTGGCCTAACACAGGTATACTTGTTTACATGTTTAGCCACGTTTAGCCACGTTAGGCGTTTTTACAGCTGTAACGCCGGTCTTCAGAATGCACTGGCCCTGGGTTTTTGTTGCAGCTTGAAAACACCTATGCTACTTACAGCTCCTAAAAGCCGATATGTGCATGGACACATAGAACAACATGCAGAGGTGTTTTTAAGCTAAAAAAAAAAAAAAAAACGTCTGACACTGATAAAAGCGACTGTAAAGAGGTCCTATGTGCAAGAGGCCTAAATGTTTATGTCAGGGGGCACAATTAACAAAAAAGAAGGAACCACTGCATGCCCTAATAGAAACACTTCATTCTATTTTACTGACTATATTGACTATTTTTATTGACTGATATTTCTACTAGCCACATGACTGATATTGGCAGATTTTAAGGTTTTAGTATAGTTAAAAGAGAATTATAGCCAAAACTTTTTTGGCTGTACGTCTCCCATATATCACAGGCTAAGGCCTGCTGTCGACTGACGTAAAAGAGCCAGTCAAGGCTTGGGAAAAATCCACCTAGGTGCCTGGACCAGCAGCTGGCTCCCCTCTCAGAGAGCTTGAGCCAGCCGTTCCTGCCCCCTGCACAGCCCAGTGCTCCGGTGAGTGCTGGAGGGGCAGAGCAGAGAGTTGGTGACTGACAGTCACCAGCTCTCTGCAGCCTGAAGACTGAGAGCTGAGAAATCAGTGGTGTTTGATTGCTCAGTTCTCAGTCTGGAGCAGGCAGGGGACATCCCATACTTTTCTTTTAAACCTTTTGTTTTAGTTTTGGATAGAGCAGGGAAGAGTTCAACAGGTTATTTTTGCTGTGTCCTGCTGAGTAAATATTCCTTCACTTCCTGTTTTACAAATGCAACAGAAAGTAAATTCTCACCTTGGACTGTTGTTACCAGAATATTTGTCTCCATTGGAAGTTTTCCTCTAGGCCTCTTGCTCTTAAAACAGCTCTAAAATGTGGGATTTTCCCTAAATTTCTGTATCCCTGACAATGTTCAACAATACAAATAGGGTAAATTTCCCCAACAGGGACACAGACCACAAAAAAACGTTTTCAAAGGATCTAGCGATTCCCAAATTTTTCCAGCTTGTGTGGACGACCAACTCATCCTACCAATGAAATGGTTTGTGTTTCTAGAGCTTTGCTTCTTCAGGCTGGGTTCACACATGCTGCAGCTGCGGTTTACAGCAGGGGGTCCAATGCGCCCCAGTTCGCCTCGTTCACCAGTTGTGAATCAGGTCAGAATTTTTGCCTGAATTCGCACCTGAATCAGAACCAAAGACGCATAGGACCCTTTTCGGATGCGGACAGCGGCTGCCCCGGAGCAGTGTGAACCGTCTTCATTGAGAGCCGGTCACACTCTCCTGTCATGCAAATTGGATGCGACGAAACCCACATCCAATTCGCATATGTGTGAACCCAACCTTAGTCTGAGAATTTACTTTTATGGGATAATTGGAGACATGTTCAGCCTCAGTAGAAGACATTTACTTATTTTCAGCCCATTATGTGTCCTATTCCAGAAAAGAATATGAATTTATTTCTACTACTATTGTACCTTTTTTGATAAAGAGGATATCGAGAAGTAGTTTTTCTTGGCATTGGAATCCTGGTGTCGCATGATGTGACCATGCGACCTTTTGCTATCAGAGTAGAGAATACAGGTCCAGGGGACTATACAGCAAGATAGTGTTAGTTTCCCTTTAGGGGTTAAGGTAATTTTAAGGGTTACAGGGTATAAAGTATACCGAAACACAATAAAAAAAATTATAATTTATTGCAGCCTACCAATAAATCAGATGCAGTGGCTGCATCCGTTTTTTTTTTTTTTTCAGGTTAAAGCTTAACTCCACTTTTGTTGAGTTTTCCCCTCTGGGTGATCTCTGTACAGTGCAAGGATTTAAACAAACTTTATTGCAGATTCCTACCTTTTGATATTCTGAAGTAATCTCTGTGTGTTTGTTTGTGTCCATGTGGGAAAGTGAGTCTGATGGGAGTGGTTTCAGAATTATCAGCTGCAGCACTTGCAGGACACGAATGAGGAAATCTGCTGTTCCTGCATCCCTTTAGCCGTTATTTCCTATTGGGAGTATCTCACCAAAAATGACATTTTTGTTGCAGGGGATGCCAGAAATCGGACTTGTATTTTAGGCTCGCCATACATGTTCAATAGTCTTGTACAATTTTCCTTTAGATTTACCAAAAGCCATTAAATACGAGGTAAAAACTAAACAACTTTAAAGTGTAACTCCACTTTTGTTGAGAAAAAAAAACATTCCCCTCTGGGTCATCTATGTACAGTACATTGCAAGGATTATAACAAACTTTGTTGCAGATTCCTACCTTTTGTTATTCTGAAGAAATCCCTGTTTATTCCTCTGTGCTTTTGTGATGAGTGGGTCTAATGAGAGTGGTTTCATAAATATCTATCAGCTGTGGCAGCTGCAGGGCTCTAATGAGGAAAGCTGCTGGGCCTGCATCCCTTTAGACGTATTCCTATTGGGAGTATCTCACCAAAAATTGTATTTTTGTTACAGGGGATGCCAGAAATCTGACTTGTATCTTAGTGCAGACTTCTGGGAAAATCGGTGAGCCAATCACACAAGCAGGAAATGATGTTTCTGGGGTGTGGTCAGTATACATTCTGTGTATAGAACAACTCCAGGTAGTCATATTGCATTGCATTTTCAGAAAATGACAGCGGCTGCAGATTGAAAACGAAAGGTCATTTTTAATAACATTCAATTACAATATGATTTGTGTCGCAATTATTTACGCTTTATTGATTTTTCTTTATTTGCTATTTTTTTCCCCATGAAAGTGGAGTTACCATTTAAGGTACATCTAAAAGAAAATTGTACAAGAAAATTGAAAATGTATGGCCAGCCTTTGGTCAGACTTCTGGGAAAATTAGTGAGTCAATCATACAAGCCAGAAATTATGTTTCCGGGGGGCGTTCAGTACACATTCTTTGTACAGAACAACTCCAGGTAGCCATATTGCATTGCGTTTTCAGAAAATTACAGAGCTGCAGGTTGAAAAGCAAAGGTAGTGTTTAATAACATTCAATTACAAATGGCTTGTGTTGCAATTGTGTACACTATATTATTTTTTCTTTATTTGAAATATATTTTCCCCACGAAAGTGGAGTTACCCTTTAAGTACTTTTTCTGTAAATACAGAAATATACCTGTTGATCTAGCAGGAAATCCAGTGTCCTTTCAACATCTTTTGCACTAAAATGATACCTCAAATAATGTAATTGGCATTTTCTGCTCTCATCTGTGAATTACAACCCCCCTTTTAACCATCTAATGGAAATGCAATTAGGGTAGGTGTTCGTAGTCTAAAACAGGAGAGCAGACTAGGATTAAAGCATTGCTCCTAAGAGAGTAAGCGTTGTCACCCTAGGATGTGAAGTAGGCTGCTGGCAAGCTCAATGGGTAAAAATGAGAAAAGAAAGCCTGAAAGAGACAAACTAATGCAACCACCACATCTATTATTGGCCACACATGCTTTTTTTTATTTTATACTGATTGATGTGCAATTTGATCAAAATTATCGAATCCACAAACAATCAAATAGCCACAACTTCCCTTCTGATTGATTTAGACTCAATTTAGAAAATGATTGATTGTTTTGCACCAATCTAAAGTATTGAGATACTTTGTTCACGAATACAATCATATATCAGTTGATCAGATTATGAGATTATATATAGGAAACAGAGATGCAGTTGATAATTTTCAATCAATCATATCTTAGCTGTTGATTGAAATTGACTTCCCTGTGTGTGACATATAGATCAAATGGGTTGTTGACTATCAATCCATCATTCCTATGGGAAGAGATTGATCGGAAAATAAATGATCGTTTATTGAAGCATGTATTACCACCATATGGACTTGTGAGCTGCAATAAATTGCATTTTGTTGTTTCAGGTTAAGATGCACTATAGGCATAACCTATTATAGAGAAAGGCCTGATTCACATGGGCATGCCTAGCCATACATCCATGTGAAGGGCCGGAGTTGCCCGCACAGGGCACACAGGTGATCAGTGCATCCGTGGGCAGGCAGTCCATTTATGTCTATAGGGACTATGTGGCTAGTCATAATTTGACAGCAGTGCGGGTGTGGGCGTGGGTGGGTGTATACTGTGTGTAGAATGGGACTTGCACCCACACCTACGTGGCTGTCAAATTGGGACCAGTGGTTGTGTCCGTACATCCACTGCATCCTCCTAATAGACATGAATGGGACTGCCTGCACGTGGATACACAAAACACTCATGCATCCCAAGCAGGCAAAGACGACCCTTTATAAAGAGGATCAAATAAGTACACACTTGTAAATGAATAAATCTTTACTATCCATTGCCACCAGTTTACATTTGTGTTTAAATATTTGTGTTTAAACATGAGGCATGCAGCTTGGTACCACATCGTTTAATGTATGACCCTGTATGTAGTGTAAGAACTGACAAATCCTATGAAGAAAGTACACATCCCATGATCTCTGGGTCTCCCAGTCTAGTATTGGTGCAGATGAGAGCTTACTAGTAATTAGATCAGACACAGACACAAACAGGCAGAGCAGATATGTTTTCTTTACATTAGCACTCCTACATTTTAAATGCATAGGAAATGGCAAGGCATGAATTGGATGCTGTGTGATCAGGAACAAGAAGTTGTCCATCCTTTTAGCGAATAGGGACAGACTAGGTGAATGAATAATTGGGTAGAGAGGTATTGATCAGCCAGGACACTACAAACTGCAGTCACACCATGTAAGCCTATCATTGTAAGGTAAGGCTAACAAACAATGCAGAGAATACAACTACACTAATACCTAGTTAAAACAGCAAACACATTTGAAAGTGTAGAATGCCTTTAAGGACTTGTTCACACTTGACTAAATTTCTAATGCTTAACAAACGCTCCTCTAGCGTTAATATGGGCGTTAGACTGGCATAAATGAGCTTTAGTATGAGTGTTAGACTGTCATTTTACAAGCATTAATGACAAATTAAAAATGCTCCCCAAATGCCCTTAGCGCAGTTTTGAAGCATATGATGAATGTTAAGGCGTGTTAAAACCGCTCCATAAATGCCTATTTCATAACAGGAAATAATCCAATTCATAACACCCCGCAACTGCCTGCCAGAACGTTTGCTTTACCATAGACTTAAATGGGAGCCGTTAAAAGGCATCAAAACCTCCTGACTCAACATGAGGCTTCAATTTTGAAGCGACACCAACTCTTCATGCTTTGATAGTGTGAACAGCATTGTGTGCTGTCCATTGCTTCATTTGACATTTGAGGGGAGTTTTTATTGCCTTTCAAATGCCTGCTTTTAATGCCAGTGTGAACTTAGCCTAAGTGTCAGGTTTAAGGAGCCAGGCTAAGCGGTATAGTAGGTGGGGACCCCATTAGACCCTTTTCACACAGGCAGATCCGCCTGTCAGTTTTTTTGAACGGTCATCCCATGCATCTCTATGGGGGCATCTGATGTAAGCTGAGACATGTCTGCTGACATCTGATCCGATCCGTCAAATCTGGACGGATGGAAACCCTATTTTCCATCCGTCCAACGGATCGGATGGGATCGGATGAGAACAGACAGACGGTCCGTTCCCATCCACTTCCCCCATAGAGATGCATGTGGAACTGACAGCTGTGTCTCCGCACACAGCACGGAAAACAGCTGCCATCCTCCTGCTCAGCGGGGGATCGGCGGATTGATCCCCCGCTGAGAAAAACGGAGTCCGTCCGACGGACTCCATGTGTGAAAGAGCCCTTATTAAGATTGTTACTATGATTAAAGCGGAGTTCCGGCCTGAAAAAAAAAAAATTAGATAAAAATACCCCCGGGACAGTCAGGGCTAGTGCATTTCAGAATGGATAGCCTCTGAACTGTCCCAGGTTGCACTTACCTTTTAGAAGAAATACTTACCTTGAAAATGTCTTGTCCAGCGCTGCCATCTCAGGTGTGGGCAGCTGAAGCCAGGGCGTCCTCTTCGGCATCCTCTTCGGTCCCAGAATGCCCTGCACCATCTCCGCTCGTCAGTTCAGGCACAGGCGCCTCATCTCTGCACAGCTTCTGGACATGCCCAGAAGCTGTTTAGCAGGGAATGACGCGCCTGCACCGGAACTGACGAGCGGGGACGGTGCAGGTGCATTGACTCCTGGGAGCAATGACGTTCAGCTCCCAGGAGTCAACGCAAGCAGGAAGTGACAGCGGGCCGTGGCCACAGAGGGAGGAACAGGAAGTAAGGTAAGTATATTTTCTTTAAAAACAAGGTAAGTGAATTTAAAAAAAAGAATTGAATTATCCAATTGTTTAACAGGTAATTTAGAGCAGGTGGACAGTGAAAAAAAACATTTTCAGGGTGGAACTCCGCTTTAACCACTTTACGTCTGCTCACATTGCTGCTACTACGTGTAAATAAAGCAGGCGGATCTCCTAAGTGACAGGCAGTGACAGATTGCAGGGTTCAGCATAGCTGAACATGAGATCTGTCCCTGTGTCACTCAGTCACCTCCCCCCACACATGTCAGTAAGCACCAGGCATACATTAACCCCTCCCTCTCCAATAAAATTAACCCCTTCCCTGCCAGTGTCATTTTTACAGTAACAGTGCATATTTATAGCACTGATTACTGTAGTAATGTCACTGGTACCCCCAAAAGTGTCAAAAATGTCAGTCAAGGGTTCGATCTGTCCACTGCAATGTCGCAGTCCCGCAAAAAAAATCGCAGATCGCCGCCATTACTCGTTAAAAAAAAAACACCAAAAATGACAGAAATCTTTCCCTTAGTTAGTAAACGCGATAACTTTTGCGCAAACCAATCAAAATACACTTATTGCAATTTTTTTTACCAAAAATATGTAGCAGAAAACAAATTGGCCAAAAATTTAAAAAAATTTTGATTTTTACATTTTTATTGGGGGAATTTCATATAAAAAAACGTAAAAAATATTGTTATTTTTTCAAAATGTACGCTCTTTTTTTGTTTATAGCGCAAAAAGTAAAAATCGCACAGGTGATCAAATACCACCAAAAGAAAGCTCTGTTTGTGGGAAAAAAAGGACGTAAATTTTGTTTGGGTACGGCGTCGCACGACCGCGCAATTGTCAGTTAAATTCGCACAGTGCCGAATCGCAAAAAGTGGCCTGGACGTAAGACAGCAAAATCCTCCGGTGGTAAAGTGGTTAAGGTGCAACTTCCGCTGCATATGGTTCCCTGGGTATATTTTGCTCATGATAAAGGGTTACTCCACTTTCATGAAAAAAATATTGCAAGTAAAACATAATAATGTAGTATATATATATAATTGCTACATAAGCCATGACGTAATTTAATGTTATGCAAAAAATGATGCTTCTTTTTCATTATGCAGTGCTGCAATGTTCTATAAAATTGAATGTGATATGGCAACCTGGGGGTGTTTTGTATACAGAATATCTTCCAAAATGTCATTTCCTGCTTGTGTAATTGGCTCTCTGATTTTTTTCACTAAAATAAAGTCAGATTTTAGGCAGCCCCCAAAATATAAATGACAATTTTGGTGGGATACTCCCCGAGGGTTAATCACTACTAAAGGGATGCAGACACTGCAGCTTTTCTCATTAGAATTTAGAAAGTGCACCAGGTGATTGATAACGAAGTAGACCCTCCCATTCAGGATGAGTATACCATCAGTCTGGTGAAACAAAGAGCACAGCAACAAAAGGTAGGAATCTGCTACAAATGTGTTAAATTCCCTGCAATGTACATTAATCACACTAAAGGGGTTTGGGTTCTTTTTTTTTTTCACCTCAGCAAAAGTTGAATTCCTTTTCAATGTATCCTTCCTATTGTGGCTTTCAGACCTTGCTAGTATAGTTCTAATAGTATGTTTTTGTTTGTGTTCAGTAGCAAGAAAGATTAACTATGCTCTGTCATCCATCTACCAATACACAAATCCATAATCCTTCAGAATCTTTGGTTTCATTTTCACATTCCAGTAAAAGAGGTGTGCAAATATTTTCAGGTGTATTATTTCATACTTTCTGTGATAGGATTAAGGCCCCTTACACACTTATGCGACCTAAAAGTTGCGCAGTTTTGCTGCGATTTTGAATGGACTTGTCTATGGACCTCAAAATGCATTGAAATTGGCCCCAAAGTAGTGCAGGGACTACTTTGAAGTCGTTGCGACTTGAAGTCACACAGATATGAATGGTACTCATGGTAAATCATGGAGTACAACTTTTCATGCGACTATGCAGTCCCAAGTCGCACAAGTGTGAAAGGGTCCTTAACCGGTTGCCGACCGCCGCACGACTATATACTGCGGAGGTCAGCCCCGGCCAGGCAGAGGGACGTATCGGTACGTCACTTGCCTGTCACTTCCTTGTGAGCCAATAGCGGGCGAGCGCGCGCCTGCCGCGGCTCGTTCACAGGGAAGTTAGTGCGTGTGACCGGAGGACCCGATGTCCGACGGTCACTCGCCGATCGTCGGTACAGAGGGAGAAAGTCAGGTGGCTGATGTAAACAAGCCGCCTGTCATTCTTCCCTGTGTAGAAACAGTGTTCAGACGGTTCTACTATGTAGGACCGTTGATCACTGTTCCTACACTAGTAGCCACAGCCAATCACAGTAGAAAGCACGCCCCTAGGGACACACTTAACCCCTCCCTCCCCAATAAAGTTAACCCCCTTCCCTGCCAGTGTCATTTTGCAGTAACAGTGCATATGTATAGCACTGATTACTGCAGTAATGTCACTGGTAACCCCAAAAGTGTCAAAAATGTCAGTCAAGGGTCCGATCTGTCCGCCGCAATGTCGCAGTCCCGCAAAAAAATCGCAGATTGCCGCCATTACGCGTTAAAAAAAAACACCAAAAATGACAGAAATCTTCCCCTTAGTTAGTAAATGCAATAACTTTTGCACAAACCAATCAAAATATGCTTTTTGCAATTTTTTTTTTTTTTTTACCAAACATATGTAGCATAAAATAATAAAAACTAAGGTGACCAGCGCTATGGAATATGCAGTGAGTGTAGGTTGAAAGATCACGGTGTAAGCAGCCAACAACCAAACCCAAAAGGGTTAAAGAATGAAATGTGTGCAAGCGGGGTTGTGAACGGCGCTACCATGTTAAAAGCATAAATACATTTGGTGAGTAAATGTCATAAATAGTGGTATAAAAATCATAAGGAATATATGCAAAATATATATATAAATTTAAAGTGCTGAATGTGCTGTTTTTTAATAAGGTATAACTTATAAAGTGCACATGTGACTCATGGTTTTTCAAAAACCAGTTTTAGTGAGAGTACATACTCTGTGCCTTTTAAAATTGCAAATAACAAAGTGCAGAGTGCTGATGCAGAAAAAAAGACACAAAACTAAAGACAAGACGGTGATTTTTTTTATTTTTCATTAAAGGAGTGACCTGTTTAAAAAACAGGTTTAAAGTGATTGTGCACAATAAAGAAATCTTAAACCCTCTGTGCTTTGGTGAACAAAAGTGAAAAGATAGATTTTAAAGCCATTCAATGCAAGCAATTTGCGGGTAAATCAGAAGAAATCTGGGTTGCAGATACCTGCGTGGCCGCTAGGTGTCGCACCCTATATACAACCTGGTGAGTCTTTTCTATAGTGGATATCGTCTAGGGGCTCCTTCACTCCCTCTGATTTTTTGGAGCGGCCGCTCCAAGTAGACGTCTATCGACGAAACCGGTAGGGCGGAGTCTTCGACGTCATTACGTCATTTCCGGAGCCAGAGCCGTGGAACGCGGAAGCTTCCCGGCGTACACCACCACTGATCGAGGACAGCCTGATTCTTCCCTGTGAGTTACTATACGTTTTTTCTATACACGTTTGCGATATGGTACCAGGGGGTTCCCCTCTGTGTATTTTTCTTTGAGGACCACACTTCAGGAAATCAGAGGGAGTGAAGGAGCCCCTAGACGATATCCACTATAGAAGAGACTCACCAGGTTGTATATAGGGTGCGACACCTAGCGGCCACGCAGGTATCTGCAACCCAGATTTCTTCTGATTTACCCGCAAATTGCTTGCATTGAATGGCTTTAAAATCTATCTTTTCACTTTTGTTCACCAAAGCACAGAGGGTTTAAGATTTCTTTATTGTGCACAATCACTTTAAACCTGTTTTTAACAGGTCACTCCTTTAATGAAAAATAAAAAAAAATCACCGTCTTGTCTTTAGTTTTGTGTCTTTTTTTCTGCATCAGCACTCTGCACTTTGTTATTTGCAATTTTAAAGGCACAGAGTATGTACTCTCACTAAAACTGGTTTTTGAAAAACCATGAGTCACATGTGCACTTTATAAGTTATACCTTATTAACCACTTGCCGACCGCCGCACGACTATCTACGTCGGCGGTCAGCCCCTCACAGGCAAACTAACGTAGGGCTACGTTGCTTGCTTGTGAGGGTCTAGGGAGCGAGCGCGCGCCCCCGCGTGGTCACGGACCCCCCCGCGCGTGTGACCCGCGGACCCGATGTCCGCCGGCCACTCGGCGGGGGAGAGGGAGAATGTCAGGCAGCTTGTGTAAACAAGCTGCCTGTCATTCTCCTCGCTGTAAAGACACTGATCACATGGATCTACTATGTAGATCCGTTGATCAGTGTCCTTACAGCTCAAGCCACAGCCAATCACAGTAGAAAGCACGCCCCTAGGGACACACACAGCCCCTCCCTCCCAAATAAAGTTAACCCCTTCACTACCAGTGTATTTTTACAGTAACAGTGCATATATATAGCACTGATTACTGTAGAAATGTCACTGGTAACCCCAAAAGTGTCAAAAATGTCAGTCAAGGGTCCGATCTGTCCGCCGCAATGTCGCAATACCGCAAAAAAATCGCAGATCGCCGCCATTACGCATTAAAAAAAAAAACAACAAAAATGACAAAAATCTTTCCCTTTGTTAGTAAACGCGATAACTTTTACGCAAACCAATCAAAATACGCTTTTTGCGATTTTTTTTTTTTTACCAAACATAGGTAGCATAAAACAAATTGGCCGCAAATGTTAAAAAATTTTGATTTTTACATTTTTTTTGGGGGGAATTTCATATAAAAAAATGTGAAAAATATTGTTATTTTTGCAAAATTAACGCTCTTTTTTTGTTTATAGCGCGTGATCAAAAAATCGCACAGGTGATCAAATACCACCAAAAGAAAGCTCTGTTTGTGGGAAAAAAAGGACGCCAAATTAGTTTAGGTACAGCGTCGCACGACCGCGCAATTGTCCGTTAAAGTCATGCAGTGCCGAATCGCAAAATACCCCCTGGTCAGGAAGGGGGTAAAATCTTCCGGGGCTTAAGTGGTTAAAAAACAGCACATTCAGCACTTTAAATTTATATATATATTTTGCATATATTCCTTATGATTTTTATACCACTATTTATGACATTTACTCACCAAATGTATTTATGCTTTTAACACGGTAGCGCCGTTCACAACCCCGCTTGCACACATTTCATATGTAGCAGAAAACAAATTGGCCAAAAATGTTAAAAAATTTAGATTTTTACATTTTTTTTGGGGGGGAATTACATATAAAAAAATGTGAAAAATATTGTTATTTTTGCAAAATTGAAGCTCATTTTTTTGTTTATAGCGCAAAAAGTAAAAATCGCACAGGTGGTCAAATACCACCAAAAGAAAGCTCTGTTTGTGGGAAAAAAAGGACGTCAAATTCGTTTAGGTACAGTGTCGCATGGCCGCGCAATTGTCCGTTAAAGTCACGCAGTAAAAAATCGCAAAAAAACCCCTGGTCATAATGGGGGTAAAATCTTCCGGGGCTTAAGTGGTTAAAGTGATTGTAAAGTCTTGTCTTTTTTTTTTTTTTAAATAAACATATACTTATATCCCCTGTGCAGTTGGTTTTCCACAGGTCAGCCCAGATCTTCCTACTCAAGGCCTCCCTTCGCTGCTCCTGGCTATTCCCTCCTGTCGAGTGCCACCTCAGGAGACAGCTTGCTAGCCAAGCCAAGCTGCAGCTCCGTGTGTCCATTCAGACACGGAGCTGCTGGTCGACCCTGCCCCTATCTCTCCTGATTGGCTAACTGACTTTGACAGCTACGGGAACCAATGGTGTTGCTGCTGTGTCTCAGCCAATCAGGAGGGAGAGTCTCAGACAGCCGAGGGACTCGTGGAAAGAGATGGAGCTCAGGTAAGTATTAGGGAGGCTGCTGCACACGGCAGACTTTTTATCTTAATGCATAGAATGTGCTATCGTTCACCATGGAAACAGAACGGCGGTCTGCCTATGTAAACAAGGCAGACTGCCATTCTGTCACAGATGAACACAGGGATCATGTGTTCCTGCTATTTAGGAACACGGATCTCTTTGTTCATCTAATGAGTCCATACCCCACACAGTTAGAAAGCACTCCCTAGGAATACACTTACCCATTAGTCCTGTAGTCCTCTCTACACTTCCCAGAGTGCACCACGGGACTTCGGCGCTCTTTTCCGGGATTGGCAGGAGAAGCTGAGTTACACTATGTGGAGCCTGTTGTATTCTGGGTTAACCTCCATGATATGGAATTGAGGAGAGCGAGGAGCCTGATTGGAGGACCTGTTTGGATGCTATAAGGCAGTGGTCCTCAACTCCAGTCCTCAGGGCCCACTAACAGGCCAGATTTTACTTATTGCCTTGGGGAGATGCAGACTAGAATACTGCAATCACTGAGCAGCAAATGATATCACCTGGGATGTATTTCAGTTATCTTGCAAACCTGGCCTGTTAGCGGGCCCTGAGGACCAATGCTATAAGGCCTTCGCTGGGTTTGGAACTACAAGCGCTTGTTGACCTTTTGTAATGAGGGGTCAATAGGACATGGTAAGGGCGTCTTTTTTTTTTTTTGGGTGTCTTTCATCCATTGGTGGTGGTATCTGATCATTCTTCATGGTGGTGGAAGGTGTTGTCATCAACTTTGAACAACTACATCTATTGGACTTTTGACACCATTTTTTGTGATTTATTTGTGCTGTTTATTTGGCACTGATTAGCGCAACTTGACAGAGTATTCTTCCATTTGAATTGTGAAGATATCACACATATTAGTTGTTGCTTATATATTTTCTTATTTTCAGTATTTCACTTTTTAGCGCAGTTTATTTTCTGTTGATTCAAATACTTTTTATCTACTTTCCAAAAAGAGGTCATTTGGGGGGTATTTGTACTATCCTGGCTTGTTAGGTCCTTTCACACGGCCGCTCCGCTGCTTTAGTCCGCTGCGGGACTTTTTTTTTTTTTTCACGGAGCGGATGACATTTGTGTCATCCGCTCCGTGTGCCCGCATATCATCCCATCCGTTTGCGGATGATATGCGGACATAATGTAACTATATGGCATTGCGGATGTCAGCGGATGACACCGCTGACATCCGATTTTCCTTCCTTTCCGTTTTTTACACGGATGAAAAAATAGGGTTCTGTTCCATTCGAAAAAACGGAACAGAACTGAAACGAGGAAAATCGGATGTCAGCGGATGGTATTCCGCTGACATCCGCAGTGCCATTCACTTACATTATGTCCGCAAATCATACGCAAAAAAAATAGGATGATTTGCGGACACACGGAGCGGCCGTGTGAAAGGCCGCTTAGTGTCCCAAGAAATGATAAGCTGGCAGTACCTCAGGTGTGATCAATTCTCACTGATTCTCACCATAGCCTGTAGACTCTATAAGCTTCACAAAGCCCAAATAATATATACTTATTTGGGTTATTTTTACCAAAGATATGTAGAAGTATAACTTTTGGCCATAATTTATGAAGGAAAAATTACTAAATGAATTTTTTTTTCCACAAACTTTTTTTATTTATAGCGCAAAAAAATAAAAAACACAGTGATGATTAAATACCACCAAAAGAAAGCTCTATTTGTGTGAAAAAAATGACAAATTTCTAATGGGTACAGTATGCATGACTGAGTAATTGTCATTCAAAATGTGACAGCACTGAAAGCTGAAAATTGGTCTGGTTAGGAAGGGGGGGGGGGGTAAAAGTCTCTAACGCAAACTGAATTCTTTTTATTCTTTTTGCAATATGAGTGCATTTATTATTATCATTTGTTATTAATATTATTTCTCGAGTCTGTCCAGGACAGCATAGGAGAGACAGGCTCCACCTCCGGAGACAGGAAACACAAAACATCAGGTGAATAAAGGGCGGTCACCATTCCACTTCCCCGGTCTTTTGTGTTTCCTCCACCGGAGGAGAAGCAGGTGTGGAGGTTTGGGCTGGTACCGTTATCAGCAGAGAGTCCTCCATAAAGGCTGATGAGGCTGGGACCGGCGCTCTTCCTCCTTGCAGCCCGGGGAGGGCTGATCAACTGCTGCTCGGCTCTCCCAGCGGAGGGGCCATCTCTCTGCCTGTTCAGATAGTTTCTGATGGAGCCGGGTGGGGGGCGCATGCGAAGGACTTGAGTTCCGGCCTTTGAAATGCAGGAGGAAGGAAGGGCTTCCGGCGCATCACTTCTGGATCCTTGGAGCCAGCAGTACCAAGTGGCAGTGGTGCCGGCCCAGCTCAGGTAGGAATCACAGGGGTGGATTAAACTATGAAGCAGGGTGAAAGGGAGAGAGGGAGAAGAACCCATTAGCAATCTGTTGTTTTTTTTTTTCTTTCTTTCTGGCCCTTTCTCCCTTGGGAGGCTGGATCCGTGCTAAAGAGCCAGGGAATCCAGCACCTTTTTTCACTGGCAGTGGGGTGTTGGTGATGGAGCACCTTTTTTTTTTTTTTTTTTTTCCCTTTCTTCTCTCTTTGTTTCAGGCTCTGCCCAAAGAAATTTGGAAAGAGGGGAAGAGATGTCTTGCCTGTGCATCTAAATTTAAGGAGGGCTAGAAAAAAATGCTTTGTAAACCTTGTATAGACAAGTTGGTTTATAAAGAAGCGACGGGGGTATGAAAGGACTTGATTGCCAGAGTTAAAAAAAAAAGAAAAAGAAAAAAGAGATGAAGGCAATTAAGTCTATGTTGTCAAATATTGAGACCCCCAAACAGCCAGTGGAAGTGCCCCTCATTTCAGCCCCAGAGGAGGGTAGGGAAATGGGGGAGGAGGATTCAGATTCCCTGGAGGAGCTGAGTGAAGCTGCTTCTTCCAGGGATGTCCTTGAGTCTGGGGCTAAATTGCCTAGATAGAAGCTTTTACTTGAAGAGTTGGAGGCCTTGCTTGGAGTAATTTATGAAACTCTGGATATCAAAGAGGAACAGGTTTTTTTGTCCCTCCATGACCAAATGCAAAAAACCCTGAAGGAAAGTCAAACTAGGGTTTTTCCGGTACATAGTGCTTTATCAGACTCCATCAAAAAAGAGTGGTTGGAGCCTGAGAAAAAAAACAATTTTTTCCAAAAAGTTTGAAAAGGAGGTTCCCCTTTCGAAGATCCCTCCTGAGTTTGTAATATAGTTCCGAGGATGGATGCAGCCTTCTCGCAATGCGCCAAAGCTACGGATCTTATTTTGAGGACATGGGGATCCTTAGAGAACCCATGGACAAAAGGATGGAGGTTTTATTAAAGAGGTCATGGAAAGTAGTCATGGCTAATTTAAAACCCAAAATGGCTACAACCGTAGTGGCCCGTAATTTGGAAGTCTGGTTGGACCAACTTCAAGCCCATTTGGAAGGGGGGACTTCTCAGAAGGAAATCTTGGATTCTCTACCAATGCTTAATAAGGCAGCAAGGTAAATGGCAGATGCCTCAGCGGAATCTGTTAAGCGCTCAGCAAAAGCTGCAGCCTTGGTAAACTTTTCCCACCGGGCCCTGTGGTTGAAATCCTGGTCGAGAGATTCAGCCTCAAAAATAACACTTTGGGTTATTCCTTTTGATGGGGATCTTCTGTTTCGGCCAGACATAGAGAGAGTCTTGGACTGAACAGCAGATAAAAAGAAAGCTTTCTCAATGAAGGCTAAGAAGGTTCAGGAAAGACGTTTTTTTCATACCCAAAAAACACAGAGGCAGACTTCTAAAGTACCAACCACTAAGAAACAGTGGGGATGGGGAAACCCGAATAGGGGCATCCTTTTTTCCTCTCCTAAAAAAAACCCTAAATCCCAGTGACGGGGTCCCAGTGGGAGGAAGGTTGGGGCAGTTCCTCCCACAGTGGGAAAAAATTACCCCAAATGGGTTTATTCTGAGGATAATCAGGGAGGGCTATCGGATCCAGTGCAAGGGCACTCCGCCTGCAAGGATGTTCGTGACCTCCCCTCCCAGAGATCCTCAGGAAGCGTCAGCACTTCTATCTCAAATTGGCGACCAGATGGATCAGCGGGTCCTAGTTTCGGTGCCTCAACAAGAGACAAACCAAGGTTTCTATTTGCACATTTTCGTGGTGAAGAAACTGTCGGACAAATTTCGCCTCATTTTGAGCCTAAAGTCTCTAAACAAATTCTACAGGAGGTTTCAGATGGAAATCATCCTTACGGTAAAAGTGGTTCTCCCCCCAAATTGCTATATGGCTTCCCTCAACTTGAGGGACGCTTATTTGCACATTCCAATCCACGCAAATTTTTTTGAGTAGCAGCAATCAAGTGGGGGAGGGAAGTCCATCATCTTCAGTTCAGGGCTTTACCATTCGGCCTGTCCTCTTCCCCCAGAATCTTTACAAGGTCAGTCATCCCATATTTAGACGACCTTTTATTTTTCGCCCACTCCTTGTTCCAATTAGAGAAGGACCTGCGGGTGGCCATTCTTTTTCTAGAGGACCTAGGTTGATTAATAAACTGGGAGAAATCAAACCTGGTCCCAGCACAAGACCTGAACTATCTGGGGTACAAAGTAAACTCTGTGGAGCAGAAAGTTTTTCTTACGGCAGAAAAAGTGGAAAAGGTTAAGGGTACAGCGATTGCTTGGGCAAGGGCCCACTTCAGGTGTCTCCAAGCCAACATCCTAAAAATTTGGGGCAGGAGACAACAGTCATTGGATGAAACCTTTCACCTATCCCAGAAGACCAAGCGGATGCTTTGGCGGTAGAGGAGCGAGGAGAACCTCTTGAAGGGTATTCAGTGGTCCTTCCCAGTGTCTGTCCGGATTACCACGGATGCCAGTGTCTGGGAATCAGGAGCCCACTGGGGAACAAAAGTGGCTCATGGGTCCTGGTCCAGGGCAGTACCTCTAAGATCAGCCAATTGTAGGGAATTGCGGGGTGATATGGGAAGTTCTGAGGGCATTTGCCAAAGACCTGAGGTGTCACCATGTGCAAGTCTTCTCGAACAGCGTGGTGGCAGGGGCATATGTCAATAGACAAGGAGGGACACGGTTCCCCCTCCCCAATTCGGCTGGCAGATGCCATTTTTGTCTGGGCAGAAGCAAACCTTGAGTTCGATCTCGGCAGTCCACCTCAGCGGAGTGGACAATGGTTTGGCAGACTTCTTGAGTCGCCATCAGGTGCACGAATCAGAGTGGTCTCTGAACAAAGACGCCTTCCAGCTAGTGACTCAAAAGTGGGGCCTCCCAGACGTGGATTTGTTCTCCAGCAAGTCAAGCCACAAGGTCCAAATGTACTTCTCGTTGGAAAAAGGCGGGGTGGGCCAAAGGTATAGACACCCTGGCACAGAAATGAACATTTCATCTGTGGTACGCCTTTCCCCCCCGTTCAAACGTATTCCTCCTAGTCCTAAAAATTTGCTCAGGAGAGCACCACTTTGATCCTGCTGGTCCCATATTGGCCAAAACGGCCTTGCTTTTCGGTGCTGATTCGTCTGGGGTCGGAGCCTCCCCTTATGTTGCCCGAGAGGGAGGATCTGCTGGCTTAGGGGCCGATCTAGTTACCAAAAGTTCAGAGTCTGAAATTGTCGGCTTGCTGTCTGAGAAAAGTCTCTTGAAATCAAAAGGGCTTCCAGACGGAGTTGTGCTCACAATCCTATCTAGTAGGAAAAAAGTAACCCAAGCAATTTATTTAAAATATTGGAAAGTTTTTTTTTTTTTTTTGTTTTTGGTTGGACACCAGAAAGCGGACGTCGGGTGTCCCAGCCATCTTAGAGTTTTTACAGGAAGGAGAAGACAAAGGGCTGGCCATTAGTACATTAAAAGTTCAAGTTGCGGCCTTGCCGGTGTTTCTCGAGGAATCCCTGGCCCTGGAACCCTTAGGGTGCAGGTTCTTTAAGGGGTTGGCTAAAATCAGACCAGTCCCATTTAAAATTCTGCCTAAATGGGATTTGGCAATCGTATTACAAGGTTGGATAAAGCTTTTGCAGGGGGAAGTCCTGTCCTTGAAGTGAGTTACTCTCAAGATAGTCTTCTTGTTTGCGATTTCTACAGCCAGGCGCATTAGCGAGCTGCAGGCACTTTCAATTACGGAACCATTTCTGCAAGTTTTTGAGGACAGACTGCTAATGCATACAGATCCAGGAATCTTACCTAAAGTGGCCTCTAGGTTCCACAGGGCCCAAGAGATTGTTTTACCTTACTTCTGTACAGAGGCGGACTGGGCCGGGAGGCAGGGAGGCGATTGCCCTCCAGGCCGCTCTGATGCTTTCTAAAAAGGCCACTCGCTCCGCACCGATTCCACCCCTGCAGACAGGCATGACACCCGCCGGCCGCCGCTACATTGTGTTATACTTGCGGAGCATCACTGCTCTGCTGCAACTCTGCAAGTATACTATAATGTAGCGGTGGCTGGCGGGTGTCATGCCTGTCTGCAGGGGTGGAATCGGTGCAGAGCGAGTGGCCTTTTTGACTGGTGAGTCCAGTCACTTCCCTGTCAGGCGGAGTGATCTCCACCCGACAGATGCTTTCTAGTCCCGGCCGAGTGTGATGTCATCCAGAGGCCAGGAGGCGGGAAGAAAGGACGGAGGAGATTGCTTCTGCAAGGAACTGCGAGGAGCCAGCCCAGTGAAGCCCTGTGGAATAGTGAGTTTTCAGAGGCTGCTCAGGCTGATAATACACCTTACATAAGGCAATGTTATGTCAGTGTTGTAGATGTGTGAAATGGCTCAAGTGATTAACTCATTGAGGCGAGGAGTTAATTTACAATGCTGTTTGTAAAATGCAGCATGGAGGGGGTTAATGTACTGCCAATGGCCACTAATGCATTAGTGACCAGTGACAGTTAATTAACCCCTTTGTGCTGCATTAGTGACAGTGGCACCAGTGTCAGTGTTAATTAACCCCTGTATTGTGCAGCATGAAATGGTTAATAAACACTGACACTGGTACAACTAATGCAGCACAAAGGGGTTAATGACTGCCACTAGTCACTACTGCATCAGTGTCCAGTGGTGTATTTTATTTTTGTGCTACCCTAGGCAAGATTTAAATCGGGCACCCCCATCTAAATGTATCCCACCCCAGCCACAGTATACTGTTCTTGTCTCAGGGTCTGATGAGGAAGCCACAGCTGTTCACAATGAATGGCTGCGGCTTCCTTATCAGACCCTGGGACATGAGGGCAGAGGATGGGGGTCAGTGGGACATAGGACGGGGTCAGCAGGGCAGAGAATGTGGCGGCAATGGTAAGCACTGATCAGGAGCAATGAATAAGCTGGATTGATATGCAGCACTAGTAGGTGGCAATGATGGACACTGATAGGTGGCACTGATCAAGCTGCACTGATGAGGCTGAGCTTATATGCACTGGTGAGGCTGCATTGATGGGCAATGATCAGGCTGCACTGATGAGGCTGCACTGATGGACACTGGTGGTGCTGCGTTGATGGGGACTGATGAGGCTGCATGGATGGAAACTGATGAGGCTGCACTGACTGGTGGACACTGATGAGGCTGCACTGGTGGACACTGATGAGGCTGAAAAAGTGAAAAAATGTGGCTCTCAACAGCTTGATAAAACACAAAATAAATTATTCCAATGTGCAAACGTTCGTGCAAAAAAACAGTTTCTAGTGTCCAAAAAAAAAAAAAGGGTTAAGCAAACAGCCAATGATGGAAACACAGACTTGATAGGAGTGAATCTCAAAAAAGCCTCCACCTCCACACGATCACCCAGTGAAATGTATAGGTACTGCTTACCAGAACCACTGGACCCCTTAGTTATAGGGGGTCAAACACGCTTATTGATCCACATCAGATCCGACCTTGCACATCCCCCTCTCACACAGGCGACAGTGTGTAGCCAAATCGATGGAGCATTAAAGAACCAAGTCATAGATGGAGAGAAATGACAAACAGGCTCTCATGGTGCAGTATTACTCATCAAAGGATCATTTTCAGTTTGCTGTGGATAGGAGACCCAGCTCCACGCCTGCGTTCCTTAGACCCGGAAGTTTACGGTCTCACGTTCCCAATCTAAGGGTCTAAGGAACGCAGGCGTGGAGCGGCGGCTCCTATCTCGCCTGTGTGAGAGGGGGATGTGCAAGGTCGGATCTGATATGGATCAATAAGCATGTTTGACCCCCTATAACTAAGGGGTCCAGTGGTTCTGGTAAGCGGTACCTATACATTTCACTGGGTGATCGTGTGGAGGTGGAGGCTTTTTTGAGATTCACTCCTATCAAGTCTGTGTTTCCATCATTGACTGTTTGCTTAACCCTTTTTTTTTTTTTGGACACTAGAAACAGTTTTTTTGCACGAACATTTGCACATTGGAATAATTTACTTTGTGTTTTATCAAACTGTTGAGCGCCACATTTTTTCACTTTTTCATTTGTCACGTTATTCACGTTGATTTTGCAGCTCGCAGAGTGGAAGCAATTTCACCCTAAACACATTTATAGATATGAGTAGTGTTTATTTATTTATACATCACATTCATTTTGCGCAGTTTTTGTTGGGTTCACCAATAATCTTCTTTCACTGATGAGGCTGAGCTGATGGACACTGATCAGGTTGCATTGATGGGCACTGGTGAGGCTGCATTGATGGGTACTGATCAGGCTGCATTGATGGGAACTGATAAGGCTGCACTGGTGAGGCTGCATTTATGGGCAGTAGAGAGGCTGCATTGATGGACACTGGTGAGGCTGAATTGATGGGCACTGATCAGGCTGCATTGATGGGCACTGATCAGGCTGCATTGATGGGCACTGGTCAGGTTGCATTGATGGGCACTGGTCAGGTTGCATTGATGGGCAATGATCAGGATGCCTTGATGGGCACAGGTGAGGCTGCATTAATGGGCACTGATGAGGCTGGACTGATGGGCACTGGTGAGGCTGCATTAATGGGCACTGATGAGGCTGGACTGATGGGCACTGGTGAGGCTGCATTAATGGGCACTGATGAGGCTGGACTGATGGGCACTGGTGAGGCTGCATTGATGCATTATTTTTGTTAAACCTCCTTTGTTGCTATTAACATTAAATTATGTTACCACATTGTATCATATTTGTCTTGCTTTATAACATCAATATCCGTTATAAACCAGGTGGGCATAGATGGTGAGCTCGGTGGTTCAATGGGCCACTTGACTGGACTTGCCCCCCAGGCCCAAGGCTGCCAGTCCTCCCCTGCTTCTGTACGTCTCCAACTAATCCTAAAGAAGCAGAATTCCACCTTCTGGGTGTGAGGGCTTGTGTCTTGCACTGTTTAGAATTATCCAAAGACATTAGAAAATCTAATGCTCTGTTTATTCTACATTCTGGTAAAAAATTGAGGCATCGGGCCTCAAAGAACATAATTGCTCGGTGGATCAAACAGGCAATTGTAGAGGCCTATAAAAACCTAAAAAAGGAATGCCCTTTTTCCCTGTTAGCTCACTTCACGCGAGTATTATCTGCTTCTGGGGCGGAGCAAGCTGGGACAACAACAGAACAAATCTGCTGAGCAGCAACATGGTCTAGCTACTCGACCTTCATAAAACGTTATAGACTAGACCTTCTCTCAGGGCAAGATCAAGCATTTGGAAGAAAGGTCCTTCAGGCCAGTAGTCCCCCCCCCCCCCCCCCCCCAAATCTGGTAAGTTCTCGTTGATCCTATCCTATGCTGTCCTGGACAGACTACTGGAGAAAAACCAGAGTTAGACTTACCGGTAACTCGGTTTCTAGGAGTCGTCCAGGACAGCAGGGTTTCCCTATATGCTGTTGTATCCTTGGACGAGTGTTTTTTTTTTTCTTGTTTGAGAAACTGTTTTCAGGGGAGTTCTCGAGTAAGAAGACTGGAGAAGTGCGATGGTGTCCACTCCTAGAAACCGACTTACTGGTAAGTCTAACTCTGTTTTCTTTTTATTTATTTTACAAAGGTGGAATTTGCCTTCAAATGCACCGCAATAAACCTGACGTGTAAATAGGCCATCATTGCACTGAATATTTAAAATGAAAGAAGAAATTGCATACGGTAAATAAGTAGTGGTCCCGGCATGCGAAATTTAAGGAACCGGCAGCCGCCAGCATCCTTAACAACCAATAAACAAACTGGTTGTTAAGGAGTGGGCAGCCACCATGTCCTTGACAACCAATGAGCCATTAGCTGTCAGCAGGATTCCCCGCTGACAGCAGAATGTAAAAAAAAAAAAAAAACAGTTGCTGGCAATTAAAAAATTGAGGAAAAATGGCGTGGGCCCCCCCCCCCCCATCCATGCTAGGCTCCTCGGGTCTGGTATGAATTTTTAAGTAAACCCCCATGCCAAAATGTAAAAAAAAATGGCATGGGGTCCCCCCAAAATCCATGCTAGACCCTTATCTGAGCATGAACCCTTGCAGGTCAGGAAAGGGAGGGGACGGGTGAGCGGCTTCTCCCTTCTGAACCATACCAGACCACATGCCCTCAACAAGGGGGGTGCTTTGGTGGAGGGGGGCTCTTCGTCACAATCCTGGCTGGAGGTTGTGGGGGTCTGCAGGCAGGGGGCTTATCAGAATTTAGTAGTCCCCAGATCCTGGCCCCCTCCTATGTCAGTAAGTATGGGGTACGTAGTTCCCCTACTAATTCACCAAAAAAAAAAATGTGTACTGTAAAAAAAGACAGACAGTTTTTGCCAAGTCCTTTATTAAAAAATAAATAAAATGTCACCCGGTGTAGATCCATCGTCAATCCAGACAGCTGCCACCACCGCCGACCCAAAAAAAGGAAAAACCTATGTTGAGGGCATGTGGCCTGGTATAGTTCAGGAGGGGGCGGGCGCTCGCTTGTCCCCTTCCTTTCTCGACTTGCTAGGCTGCATGCTCGGATAAGGGTCACATTAATCTCTCAACTTTTTAATCTCCACTTTTACTTGTAACTCTTCCCATAAAAGCAATTGAGAGCACCAATTATGGCAATCGGGGTGCCCCATGTAGAAGCATTTCTGGAGGCTCCCCTGGAACTGCTTTAGCAATTTTCGAAATAGCAGAGGTCCCAGAACATCCACAACACACAAGAGAAATTAATTTTCCAGTAGCCTAGATGAAGCACCAACACCAAATCTTTCCAAATTAGCTGTAACCAGAAAATGCTGAGTCAGTTCCTTTTAAACATCAAGAGCTTGTTCAAGAAACCGTGCACAAAGCAAAATGTTAAAGTGTTACTTATCTGACATCACACTAGCGAAAGGTGAATTCTAATTGGTTGTCACAGGGTTTAGGGTGCCTTTCTACAGTTTCAGTAAATTAGTTTGAAAGGCTGCAGATATGATACAAGAGATGGTCAGACACTGCGTACGTGATACAAGAGATGGTCAGATACTGTAGACATGAAACAAGAGATGGTCAGAGACTACAGACATGCTGCAAGAGATGGTCAGAGACTGCGGACGTGATGCAAGAGATGGTCAGAGACTACGGACGTGATGCAAGAGATGGTCAGAGACTGCGGACGTGATGCAAGAGATGGTCAGAGACTGCGGACGTGATGCAAGAGATGGTCAGAGACTGCGGACGTGATGCAAGAGATGGTCAGAGACTGCGGACGTGATGCAAGAGATGGTCAGAGACTGCGGACGTGATGCAAGAGATGGTCAGAGACTGCGGACGTGATGCAAGAGATAGTCAGAGACTGCGGACGTGATGCAAGAGATGGTCAGAGACTGCGGACGTGATGCAAGAGATGGTCAGAGACTGCGGACGTGATGCAAGAGATGGTCAGAGACTGCGGACGTGATGCAAGAGATGGTCAGAGACTGCGGACGTGATGCAAGCGATGGTCAGAGACTGCGGACGTGATGCAAGAGATGGTCAGAGACTGCGGACGTGATGCAAGAGATGGTCAGAGACTGCGGACGTGATGCAAGAGATGGTCAGAGACTGCGGACGTGATGCAAGAGATGGTCAGAGACTGCGGACGTGATGCAAGAGATGGTCAGAGACTGCGGACGTGATGCAAGAGATGGTCAGAGACTGCGGACGTGATGCAAGAGATGGTCAGAGACTGCGGACGTGATGCAAGAGATGGTCAGAGACTGCGGACGTGATGCAAGAGATGGTCAGACTGCGGACGTGATGCAAGAGATGGTCAGACTGCGGACGTGATGCAAGAGATGGTCAGAGACTGCGGACGTGATGCAAGAGATGGTCAGAGACTGAGAACATGATACAGAAGATGGTCAGAGACTGCAGAGATGATACAGGAGATGGTCAGAGACTGCAGAGATGATACAGAAGATGGTCAGAGACTGCATAGATGATACAGGAGATGGTCAGAGACTGTAATTATGATAGAAGATAGAAAAGCACTAGGGGGGCTTGAGAGCACAGGGGAAGCAGAGAGCACTGGAGAAGCTGAAGGGGGGGGGGGCAACAGGAAAGCATTAGGGGGGGACTGAAAAGAATTAAGAGGGGGGGGGTTTGGAAAGCATTGCAGGGGGTTGGAAAGCACTGGGGTGGGGGGCAGGGAAACCCAGGGGGACAGAGAGAGAAGCTGAAAAGCACATGGGGCGGCTAAGAAGCACTGGGGGCGGGGGGCAGGAGAGAGGGGGGCTGAAGAGCACTTGGTGGGGGTGTTGGAAAGTGGGGGGGGGGTGCTAGACAGCACTGGGGGGCCTGGCCAGCAAAATAAGTTTTATAGGAGGGGGATGGGGCAGCTTTTTATAGAGGATTTGAGCTTTCCCTATTCTTCCTACAGCTGCTGGATACTTGCAGAAGGGAGAGGAGGAGAATCAAGCATCCAGCACTGCAGGATGAATAGGGAAAGATGAAATCCTCTATATAAAGCTGCCCCATCCTCCTCCTGTACAACTTCTTTTGCTGGCCGGGCCCCCCAGTGCTGTCTAGCACCCCCTCCCCCTTTCCAA
This sequence comes from Pelophylax lessonae, assembly GCF_965119305.1. NCBI lineage: Eukaryota > Metazoa > Chordata > Amphibia > Anura > Ranidae > Pelophylax > Pelophylax lessonae. The sequence continues at coordinate 166,975,622 of NC_138772.1, read as the reverse complement.
CACTTCCACTTTTATATACCGTCACAAAGGGGGACCTTGCTCGGGCACTCACCTTCTTCCCTCCCCTGCCGCCTCTGAACTGCAGCCGGAAGAAGAGGGAGGTGGGTGGAGGCGGAGCCGATTCTACGCGCCAAGGAGGCATTTAAAATCCTCCTCCGATCTGTGCAATGGGAGCCTCTCCTGCTGGCTGCTGTTGTCACGTGACGAGTGACATCACTGGTTGCTAGACGACAGGCAATACTAGCAACCAGTGTGACAGGCCAGGCAGGAGAGGAGACGCAGATTAGACGGACGGACACTCGGGGCTAATGACTGTAAATCATCCACACGAGACCCGGGGCTTTTTGCGGGCACACTCGGGGCTATAGCCCCGGTCAGCCCCCCCCTGCAGATGACACTGGCGGTAACCCTGGCAGACCCACATCCAGCACAATGCCTGGGAATTCTGCTACACAGTTCCCAGGAAGGAAGGCAAAGTGCGTGCAATCCTGGACCTCAAGGTGCTGGACTGCTTTGTGCGGGTGCATACGTTTAGAATGGAGTCCCTTCGCACGGTGGTGGTATCCCTGCGTTGTGGATTTCCTCGCCTCCATTGACATCAAGGATGCTTACCTTCACATTGCAGTATGTGCCAGTCACCAGCGCTTACTCCCCTTTGCCGTGGGAGAGGAGCATTATTCGTTTGTGCATTTTCCTTTACTCTCACCTCTGCATACGCAAGTCACGCCCACATATGTAAACAGTGTTCAAGCCACACATGTGAAGTATCGCCGCAAGAATTCTAGCACTGGACCTCCTCTGTAACTCTAAACTGGTAACCTGTAGAAATTTTTAAAGTGTCACCTATGGAGATTTTTAAGTACAAAAGTTTGTCGCCATTCCACGCGCGTGCACCATTTTTGCTAGGTTAGGTATCAAATCACTCTGCGTAACATTATTTTTCACATTATAGAAAAATATTGGGCTAAGTTCACTGTTTTCTCATTTTTTAATTTAAAAAAAAAAGTGTTTTTTTTTTTTTTTCTTTTTGTAAGACCGCTGCGCAAATACGGTGTGACGTAAAGTATTGCATGTATTTCTATTTTATTCTCTAGGGTCTCTGCTAAAAAAAAAGAAAAGAAAAAAATGTATAATGTTTGGGGTTTCTAAGTAATTTTTTAGCAAAAAGTACTGATTTTAACATGTAAACAAATGTCAGAAATAGGCCTGGTCCTCAAGTGGTTAATACAGGGATCCTCAAACTACGGCCCTCCCAGCTGTTGTGGAACTACACATCCCATGAGGCATTGTAAAACTCTGACATTCAGACATGATATGGCTTGATGGGAATTGTAGTTCCTAAACAACCGGAGGACCGTAGTTTGAAGAACCCTGGGTTAATATATCAGCCATGTTTTACTCTGCTTATACACTCGCTAGTACATCTCTTTATTATTGGCCACTATAGCTTTTATAATTCTCCCAGGGGAAGCGGGACCGGAAGTGAGGCGGGACGTATGACTGATCCAGTCCCCTGCTGGACTCCAGAGGAGACGTCACTTCCGGGAGGCGCTACATGTGGGTGTTGTTTTGCTGTCCCTGTCCCACGTGAGAGGTGACAGCGGCGCGGAGGTGCCACAGTGGTGGGGGTGGTGAGTGAGGTCGGGCTGTGTAGGGGACCTCAGGCAATTAATGGTTGACTGCAGAGTGTGTGCAGAGCAGGAAGCCGATCCCAGCAAACACGTGTCTTGCGATCTGGGCCTACATTACAGCACGGTTGTCATCTGCAGTCACTGCACATAGCGTAGTGGAGACTGACGGTGCATGCATTTGTTTTGGGAGATCAGATGAGTCTGATGGGAGCATTTTGAGGTTCTAGCCAACAAAATTGTTCAGCCTGTGTGTGCTGCACCTGTTGTATGCAATATTTAAACCTTTAAAAAGTGTCAGCATGTTTTTAAGCACTGTGCTTTTTTAAACTAAGATTTATAAAAACTTGTTAGATTTTGTTGAACTTTTTTTTTTTTTTCACAAATTGATTTGCTTACCTTTCTGTCATTAGTTAATGATGCGTCTGCGCCTAAGAATACCCCGAAAGGGTCTTGCGCCCAATGATGAAGTAGACTTGCGTGCAAGTGGTGCTTGTGTGCAAAAGAAAAAATATACAAGGCTGTTGCTAGAACAGATGAACCAGAGGGAGTCCGGTAGCTTGAGCAAAGCTATTGGGGAGGCTAAGAGGCGAATCCGAACGCCAAAGATTGCGGCATGTGCAGAAAGTGTACCAGATGTAAGAGAGGGAAATAAAAGAAAATGCATTGCATGTTCTGTAAGCAGTGGCAGTGACAACAAACGTGGGCAAGGATCAAATAAGGGAGGAAAGGAAAGGCCTGAAGATCGGTCTACCAGGGGCCATACGTCGGGTAGTAAGCAAAATTCTGTGCAAAGGGGGCATACTTATTTCACTCGGCAAAGTGCATGTGAGGTCACTAGGATAGATGACAGGCAGAAAAAAGACACAAAGGTATCTCTGAGACTTAGAAAGCAGAAGGTTTCCGACACAGCTCTCCTAAGTGGTACTGTGAAGCCCATATACATTTGGACGGATGGTTCTTGCAAGTCAATGCAATACAAAAAGAGGAGAGGTGGGATGCAATTACCTAAACTGAGAGGAAGAAGACCAGAAACAAGGAATAGAAAGACACTGGAGAAGCTGGAAGCACTTAGTGATACTGTTCCTACTGTATCAATGCAGAAGACTGGGAGTAGTAGTATTGAAAATAAGCCAGAGAAAAAAAGGGGGCAAAAACCAGGGGCACTGAATAGGAAGATACCAGAGAAGCTGGCTGAGCAGGAGGTAGAGCCTAGGAGAGACTGGATGCAATTACCTAAACTGAGAGGAAGAAGACCAGAAACACGGAATAGAAAGACACTGGAGAAGCTGGAAGCACTTAGTGATACTCTTCCCACCGAATCAATGCAGAAGACTGGGAGTAGTAGTATTGAAAATAAGCCAGAGAAAAAAAAAGGGGGGCAAAAACCAAGGGCGCTGAATAGGAAGATACCAGAGAAGCTGGCTAAGCAGGAGGTAGAGCCTATTGGAGATGGGATGCAATTACCTAAACTGAGAGGAAGAAGACCAGAAACACAGAATAGAAAGAAGCTGGAGGCAGTTAGTGATACTCTTCTTACTGTATCAATGCAGAAGACTAGGAGTAGTAGTATTGAAAATAAGCCAGAGAAAAAAAAAAGGGGGCAAAAACCAAGGGCGCTGAATAGGAAGATACCAGAGAAGCTGGCTAAGCAGGAGGTAGAGCCTAGGAGAGATGGGATGCAATTACCTAAACTGAGAGAAGGAACAGAAACGCGGAATAGAAAGACACTGGAGAATCTGGAGGCACTTAGTGATAGTCTTCCTACTGTATCAATGCAGAAGACTGGGAGTAGTAGTATTGAAAATAAGCCAGAGAAAAAAAAAGGGGGGCAAAAACCAAGGGTGCTAAATAGGAAGATACCAGAGAAGCTGGCTAAGCAGGAGGTAGAGCCTAGGAGAGATGGGATGCAATTACCTAAACTGAGAGGAAGAAGATCAGAAACACGGAATAGAAAGACACTGGAGAATCTGGAGGAACATAGTGATACTCTTCCTACTGTATCAATGCAGAAGATTAGGAGTAGTAGTATTGAAAATAAGCCAGAGAAAAAAAAGAGGGGGCAAAAACCAGGGGCGGTGAACGGGAAGATACTAGAGAAGCTGGCTAAGCAGGAGGTAGAGCCTATTAGAGATGGGATGCAATTACCTAAACTGAGAGCAAGAAGACCAGAAATACGGAATAGAAAGACACTGGAGAAGATGGAGGAAAATAGTGATACTCTGCCTACTGTATCAATCCAAAAGACTGGGAGTAGTAGCATTGAATGTAAGCCAGATAAAAAGAAGGGGCCAAAACCAGGGATGCTGAAAAGAAATACACTAAAGAAGACCGGGAGTAGTAATATTGAAAATAAACCAGAGAAAAAGAAGAGGAAGAGAAAATCGAACACCTTGAATAGAAAGACCCAAGAGAAGTTGGCTAAGCAGGAGGTAGGACCTACAAGCAATGGGATGCAATTACCTAAAACACGAGGAAGACGACCAGAAATGCTGAACTGGAAGACACTAGAGAAACTGGTGGCATCAACTGTATCAATGCAGAAGACTGGGGGTAGTAGTGTTGAGAATAAATTGGAGAAGAGGGGGAGAAAACCAGGGATATTGGAAAGAAAAACACGGTCTGTGCTTAGTTGTACTCTTCCTACTGTATCGGGGCAGGAGGCAGGGAGTTCTACTTTTGAGAGGCAACCAGAGAATAAGGTGAGAGGAAGAAAAGCAGGAACACTGAACAGTACGTTCCTTGAGAAATGTAAAGTGCTGAAATCTGAGATTGTGGGAGAGGAAGCTGTTGGTGATGTATTTCCTACTAGTACAAAAAATCAATGTTGGGTGATAGGTTTTTCGAATGGAAGGAAGGAACCTGAGCAATACAAGACAGGCAGACTACCAGTTAGGTTGTCCAAGAGGAAATGGAGTAAATGTGAAATGTGTGAGCGGGCAAATGAGCAGGATACAGTTGATGATGCACTTTGTACTGGGATGAGGGCACAAGGAAAGGTGCTAGGTTGTAATGATGACAGTGAGAAGCCAGAGGCAAAGAGAGCAAGAACAGAAAACAAAACCAGGAAATCCATGAAGAGACGTGCAGTGGCAAAAATGGGGAAAAGGTTGGTTGCGGTCAATGATTCGGTTGCTGGCACCATCATACAAGAGCAGGTGGTAGAGGACAGCAGTAATAAGAAAGAACATGTGAGAAAGAGAGGAAGAACAGCAGGATTCCTGAACTGGAAGAAATTGGAGGATTTAAAAGAGATGACTCCCCATCGAGTAAAAGGTTTGATTTGTAAAGGAAAAAGGCAAATTTAGAATGTTTCTTATAATACTGCTTCTTCGAATAAGTAATATTTCATCGCGTCATTGCCAATGGACTAAATGTGCATATTCGCTTCTAGAACCTAAGCATAGAAGGGGGGGAAATTCCAACTGAGATTTCTTTTTTTTTTTTCTTTATGTGAATTTATATAAAAATGCTATATTATGCAGCTTAAAAAATCTTAAACTTGGTGGATGCATTTTAGGCTTTTTGTTTCTTTTATTTTTACCAGGTGATAAAAAAAGAAAGAAATTACTTGACCCCTCCATCCTTATATTTGATGTGGATAGGGGAATCCCTCCCGTTGAGGCATTGTATTCTGACAGCGGGGAGATATCGCTCAGTCAGGATACACTGATCAACGCTGTGGGCTATAGCCTGTGGCACTCCTTGGTTAATGGATCTACCGACCTGTCCTGCCTAGGTATGCACCGAAATGAAAATTTTGGGCCGAAACCGAAAATGCAGGATGCCCTTGGCCGAAAACCGAAACAGAAACCGAAAATTACTTTTTCCCCAAAAAAAATTTAAAATGGATAGAACAGGGGCATACACCAAAAACAGGCAGCGACGTACACCTGTCGCTGCCACCCTGTCACAGTATATGTACTGTGATGGGTTGGCAAGAGGTTCATTTAATTACCAATGGTATTTGTATTATGAAGCATGAGGGGTTAATGTATTGTCACTGCTGGTCACTCATCTTAGTGATCGACCAGTGGCAGGTAATTAACCCCTTTGTGCTGCATTAGTGCAACCAGTATCAGTGCAACCAGTGTTAATTAACACTGATACTGGTTGCACTAATGCAGCACAAAAGGGGTTAATTACCTGCCACTGGTCGATCACTAATAGATGAGTGACCAGCAGTGACAATACATTAACCCCTCATGCTTCATAATACAAATACCAGCTCCCCCCCCCCATCGCCTCAGCGTCCCCCTCCTCGGGTGTCCTTTATTCAAAAGTCCCGCCTCTGGCCGGCGGCACCGCCTCTCAATGACGTCCCTACTACGATCTGTGCATTATGAATGGACATACCAGGCGGGGGGCGGGGCAAGCGGCCGCTATAGATACTGATCGAACTAATGTGATCCTTCCCTGTCAGCTCAGCACGACTATGTGTGAATGAGAACAGAACTGACCTGACACCGGGCGGGGGGCGGGCGGAGCGGCCGCTATTAGCTGTAACTATGTGAGAGCTTCCACTTCCCTGTCAGCGGAGATACATGCCTGACAAGGAAGTGGAAGGGCTCACATAGTTACAGCTAATAGCGGCCGCTCCGCCCGCCCCCCGCCCGGTGTCAGGTCAGTTCTGTTCTCATTCACACATAGTCGTGCTGAGCTGACAGGGATAATTCACATAGATCTATAGCGGCCGCTCGCTGAGGATTAAAAACAGACAAAGAGCCTGCCTGTTAGCAAAAAATAAATATTGCCCTAACAGAACGAGCTGTCTGACAAAAGTGACAGGGATGAGACAAAACATTTACCTGAGGGGTCCGTTAAATTAGTCAGCCTTTTTTCTTTCATGTAAAACTTTTATCCTAGAAGGAAAAGAATGGTTGCTGTAACTGCTTAAAATGTGTTAACGGGAGTTTAGCTCTAATTTGTCAGCTGAGGACTGGAATGTGGGGGCCCGAGGACTGGGATGTGGGGGAGCTGATGGCTAAGATTTATGGGGGGAGCTGAGGACTGGGATGTGGGGGAACTGTGGACTGGAATGTGGGGGGAGCTGAGGATTAAGATTTGTGGGGGGAGCTGAGGACTAAGATTTGTAGGGAGAGCGGAGGACTGGAATGTGGGGGGGGGGACTGAGGACTGGAATGTGGGGGGGGGGGAGACAGGGCTGGAATATAGGGGGGGGGAGACTGAGGACTGTAATGTGGGGGACTGAGGACTGGAATGTGGGGGGGGGGGGACTGAGGACTGGAATGTGGGGGGGGGGAGACAGGACTAGAATGGGGGGGGGGGAGACAGGACTGGAATGTGGGGGGGGGGACTGAGGACTGGAATGTGTGGGGGGGGGGGGCTGAGGACTGTAATGTGGGGGGTAGGAGCTGAAGACTGTAATGTGGGGGGAGCTGAGGACCAAGATTTGTGTGGAGAGCCGAGGACTGTAATGTGTGGGGAACTGAGGACTGTAATGTGGGGGGGGGGCTGAGGACTGTAATGTGGGGGGGGGGGGGGTGAGGACTGTAATGTGGGGGGAGGAGCTGAAGACTGTAATGTGGGGGGAGCTGAGGACCAAGATTTGTGTGTAGAGCTGAGGACTGTAATGTGGGGGGAGCGGAGGACTGTAATGTGGGGGGAGCTGAGGACTAAGATTTATGTGGGGGAGCTGAGGACTGGAATGTGGGGGGACTGATGTAAATGGGGGCAGAGGACATCACTGTTAATGGGGGTTGATATTAAGAAAGTGTGAGAACACTACTGTGAAAAAGGGGTGGAGGGGGATGATGTAAAGGGAGAGCTGAGTACACCCATCAAGAGGGGATCTTGCTATGAAGGGGGAGAGGACTGTGATGTGCAGTGGGAACTGAGGATGCTGATGTAAGTATTGGTTAAAGTCTGTTGCATTAGGTGCACACATTTGTGGGCTGCAGTACCCACAAGTAACACAGAAAGAAGTCTTTTACTTTCGTTTTTAAAAAAATTGCATCACACCAAGCTGTATGGTGCTGCAGCAACATGCGGTTTGGCTCACATGAAAATGCGTGATGGTGCTGACAAGATATCCGGACCTCTGCTAGAAAAATTTTTTACTCACCGGACCTCTGTGAATTGTGATTCAATACACCTGTCCTAGACCAATGGCAGCCTTTAGTCTGAGAGCAGAGAAATGGATCAACACTAAACAAGCGTATTTAGCCTGTGGACCCAATAAAAATGATTATACCTTTTTTTTTAACACAATTAGTGTGAGCTTCTTTCTTATGCCAAGCACCTTCTATCTAAGTCCCCCAAGCTGAACTCCAGGCAAACAGACAAATGAAATACATCTTTGGGAGCTGTTTACCTGCTAAAGGATTTTTATTTCTTTCCTTTTTGTCCTTCGATTTGAGGATCCCCCTCATACCAGCATATGTCTGGCTAGTAGTGCAGGAAACCTTTTTCTCTGCTGTAGTTAAAGTGTAAGTTCACCTTTACAGAAAATATGTATGATGACCTTACACTGGGTCCTCTCTCCATCCTCCAACTCCCACAGTCAGACACCAGCAAGCTGCTTCTCCAGTCCAGGGGTTTAAAATCACTGCTGCTTAAACGCTCATCTAAACCTCTCAGCGCGCATGGAAAAGAGGCATTCTATATGGGCATCGCCATCACATGGACGGCGCTTTTCATCTGTCTATTCCATCCTGTCAGCGCTGCGAGGAGAGCAAGCCGTGGGGATTTTAAATCCCCGGACTGTTGAAGCAGCTTGGCGATGTCTGACTGCGTAGGATTGCGGGATTGCAGGTACAATGGGGTGGGGGGAGGAGATCCAGTGTTAGGTCACATTACACTTTAACCACTTCCCCCGGTTCGACGTCATATGAGATCACGGGGGTTTAAGTGGGGATATCTGATTGAGGCCTGCAGCTGCAGGCATCATTGAGATATAATTTCTCTTACGTCCTTTGACAGTCGCCGCCTCCTCTAAGTCATCACTGTTGGGTATTGACTTCCGATCCGCAGGAGTAGCTAGGCATATAGACTTAGTCAAAAGACAAAAGGCATTAGCATATACACACCCATGGGGGCTGTCCCATCTGGTCAATACCCCCCCTGCATCACCACTCCCAACTCAGTTTTAATCTGCCTAGCGTCAGAAGTAGTCAGGCTTTCCTGTGCTGGGGCTTCAGTCTCAGCCTTCCTAATCTTTTATTTGATTTTCTTTGAAAATGTCAGTTTTTTCTCTTACTTTGCTAGCTGTTTATTTTTGTCAGCTTCTAGTGTTAGTCTTCTCTTCGGATGAAGATGGATCATGCGGTGCTGGGATTCAGACTGACCGCCCTGGTTCTCCAGAGCAAAAGGGTCAGATGGACCCCCAGTCCGCCATCGAGCGTTCAGCTATGGTTCGCCCTGGCATTACGAACGACCCATCTCTGTTCGCTGCAGGGATGCAGCCGTGAGGTGGCTACCTCACAGGACACATCTGCGGTGCTGCAGTGTCATGTCCCTGGCTCACGGCACTCCCTGTCAGGTGAGGACAGCAGTTTTCCGTGCATAGAGGCTTCCCACGCCATCTGGTACAGGTAAGTACTTCTGTGTGGGGCCTCTGTCTGGGGTGGCAGTCTGTGTTGCTGTGTGTTCCCCATGTCTGTGCCTGTGTGACTCCCTGATGCGGTCCCTGCGGGGATCGCTTGTGCAGTTTTCTGTATGTATGGGGGTCCCCTTCCCTGTGTCACTTCGGTGCATTGTTGGGGGGTGCAGACGTTGTGTGGCGACCGCAGCGGAGTAAACTCGCGCGGTCCGCCATCTTTGATTTGGGCAAGCATGGTCAGCCTCTGTGGGCGATACTGCATGCTGTTTTGGCGCCATCCGCCGCCATTTTGGTGGGTGTAGAACGATCGGTCCGACCGCATGTTCGGCGGCCATTTTCTTGAAGCCTCCAATGCAATCCTATGGGGCAGCCATTTTCCCTGAGTCTGAAAGTCTTTAAGTTCAGCCTACTTCAGCAGCACTTCCTTTCCATATGCAGCAGGACATCGGTAGCAACACTCTGCGGGCTCTGCAGGTTATCGCTCTCGATATTCCTCTGTATTATCGCTTCTGGCTCAGTTTCTCTTGAGAGAAAGACCCTGTTGGGGTCTTTTGTCACTGTAGCGGTGGGCTGCGCATTCCGCAGCGATTTTAAAAGGGGCAGTACACATTTATTGCACTGTTTTTTTCTGTGACCTTTGAGCAATGGATTCTCAGGAAAGTAAGTTCCCCCCAGCGTTAGTGGGGGTCCCCAGTTCTCCTGTGGCCCCGCTGCGACCCGATTTGGCTGCTGTGGTGGCGACTTTGGTGTCTAATATGGAAATGCTGATGTCTGAACGTGCTGCAAAAAAGAGGCCCAGATTGTCTCTCTCTTCTGATTCAGATGGGGATATGGCTGCTGCTGCGAGCGTGCCCTTTTCAGGGTCTCGCTCATCCTTGGACCCCCCGGGGTCTGAGGGGGAGGCTGAGATGGCGGGGGTTGATACCTCCTCCCCAGGGTCACCTGAAGAACGGGCGACCATGGATGAGTTAATTGTTTCTGTTAAGGAAACCTTACATTTGGAGGATGAGCCCTGTCCTCCGGGCGTTGTGTCCTCCTTTGGGACGCACAGGACCCGCAAGTCGGCGCAGGTTTTTCCCTGCCCAGCTGAGTTTCATTACACTGTTAATGAAATGTGGCGCACGTTAAAACGTCCATTCCTGGTACCTAGTCGGTTCAAATTGCTTTATCCTTTTGCGCCGGCTACGGAATCACGATGGTGTGTGCCTCCACAGGTAGATCACACTGTGGCCATGTTAAACAAGGCTACCTTGGTTCCTACTGAGGATACCCTGGTTTTCCGGGATCCCACGGACCGGCGGTTGGAGTCCCTAGCTCGCCATTCCTATACGGTGGCGGGTTCGTTGCTCAAACCCGTTTTCGCGTCCGTTCTGGTGGCTCAGGCGATGGCTGATTGGACTAAGATGCTTAGGAGCAATCTCGTGTCTGATGGTGTTCCGCCTGCCCGGCTGGGAATGGTGGATCAGATCCACCAAGGAGTCATGTATTTGTGTGATGCAGCCCTGAATGAGGCCCCCTTGGTGGCTCGCTTCTCAAGTGTCGCGGTACTTAACCGGCGACTGATATGGCTGAAGAGCTGGTCGGCTGACCAGTCCACACGGAAAACAGTTGCTGATTTTCCATATGCTGGTTCTCGCCTTTTTGGTGAGGCGTTGGATGCCCTGGTGAAAGGCGTCACGGGGGGCAAGAGTACCTTGCTGCCCCAGAACCCGAAGGACAAGTCCTTTCGTGGCAAGCGGGGTTCTGCGCCTAGATCCAATCAGGGGTCCTTTCGTACCTTTCGGAACCAATCCAAGGGTAAGCCCTTCAAGGTCCGGGCAGCCAGAAGAAGCCCTGGGAGGGCAAGCAGGAGTCTGGCAATGCCGGCTCGGCGGGTCAGTCCGACTCTGCCTGAAGGGGCGCCCTCACCCGTGTCAGGGGTGGGGGGACGCTTGCGCGGTTTCCTCCAACCTTAGCTGCTCTGGATATCGGACAGGAAGTAGACGTTCTGGCATCAGCTGATGCTTCCTTTGGCCGCAAAGTTCTCAGTGCGGCAGTGCCATGATGGACCCTTGTGTTTTTTTTCTGGGTCCTTGGCTGTTGGCATTTGCTTTCCTGGGCTGTTGCTCCTGTTGAGCTTTTTTTTTTCTGTTGCCCAGTTGGTTCTCTTACAGTGCATGTAAGATTCCTTTCTCTGATGTGGGTACTGCGTTGCCTTTTCTACGGTTGCGTCTCCCACCCCTCATGTCTATACTGCTTTGGGACATCCCAACAGTGATGACTTAGAGGAGGCGGCGACTGTCGGAGGATGAAGAGAAAACGGAATTTTTGTAAAATCTTACCTGTAAAATTCCTTTCTTTGAGTCCTCCGACAGTCGTCGCCCCCGCCCCTCTTTTGGGGTTCTTATTACCTACTGCTATGCTACCAAACTGAGTTGGGAGTGGTGATGCAGGGGGGGGGGGTATTGACCAGATGGGACAGCCCCCATGGGTGTGTATATGCTAATGCCTTTTGTCTTTTGACTAAGTCTATATGCCTAGCTACTCCTGCGGATGGGAAGTCAATACCCAACAGTGATGACTTAGAGGAGGCGGCGACTGTCGGAGGACTCAGAGAAAGGAATTTTACAGGTAAGATTTTACAAAAATTCAGTTTTTTTTTTTTCCATAGGCGATTCCGTACACCATAAGAACAATCGTATCGGCTGAACCGCCGCTTGATCGTTCTTACAGGTGGCGGGAGGGCCCGCTTCTACTGGCTCACCCGTATAATCGGCGAGCCGAAGAAAGAATCGGCCGCCCGGAGGAAGTGTACCATAGAGACTGCGAGGACCAGATGGTCCCCGGCAGTCTCTATGACTCTCGGAGGCCGGGCGCGATGTCATGACGTCACGCCCGGCCTAGCAGTTTCAATACTGTCGAGATCTCGGCGTTCAGCTGAGATTGATTGTTTGTTTATTTTTTTCCCAGGATTTCTAGCCTGCAAGCGAGATCTGAGGTCTTATTGAACTCAGATCTCCCTATAAAGAGGACCTGTCATTCACTGATCCTATTACAAGGGATGTTTACATTCCTTGTAATAGGAATAAAAGTGATCCATACATTTAAAATTAAATGGAAAGTGCAAAAATAAAATAAACAAAAAAAAAAAATCTAAAGTGCCCCCGTCCCCGTTAGCTGTGAGGTATCACCGCAAATGTTAGAGCAGGAACAATAATTCTAGTCCATGACCTCCACTGTAACTCTAAACTGGTAACCTGTAAAAAAATTTAAAGCGTCGCCTATAGAGATTTTTAAGTACCAAAGTTTGGCGTCATTCCACGAGTGTGCGCAATTTTTTTTATTCCCTAGGGTCGCTGCTAAAAAAAAAATATATATATATTTGGGGGTTCCGAGTAATTTTCTATCAAAAAAATTATGATTTTTACATGTAGGAGTGGAGTGCCAGAAATCGCCTGGTATTGAAGTGGTTAAGAAACATTGACATGTCTTGTGCCTTCCCCAGCCTGTGACTGGACAGTGAAAAGGGAAGTAGTAGACTGAGCTCATCTGTCAGTTTTTTTTTTTCTCTCTTCCTATCATCTTGTTCTTTTGTTGGTGCATTAGCACTGCGCCACAATTTAAACCAATTCAGCTTTTGTTCTTCTATTTTATGGACCAGAGCAATTTTTACATCTCCCCTATGAACCTGTTTATTTAGTGATACCAAAGTATGACATACGTTTTTTGGAGGGGAACTAGACTAGTTCAGCCAGGACCAATGTGAGTGTGCATATTTCATTCCTGGTGGGATGCTGGGGAAGGTGACAATCGCTGTGGTAGTAAGTGCTTCTATGTTGATAGCAGCAATCTTCCAGCTCCTGTGCCAAATGGCTTCCCATCTGAACACTGACCACAGGCGGTTGCTCGCTCAGCACTACAGCCATTCACAGAATGCCTTTTTTTCTTCTTTTTTGGATGAAGAGGGGAGGTGACGACATGAACTCCACCTCATCCATTCAGAGAACTGCTTGTATTTTTAAATAAAAATACAAAGTGAATCTGTAAATGGGGGCAGTGGTGAGCGAGATGACCCCCTGCAGTGAGTGTTTTGAGGCAAAGCCACTTGACACATGACTCGAAAGCTCATGGCTATCACTGTACAGGGTTCATACCGTCCTGGAAATCCTGGAAAAGTTTTGGAATTTTTAGATGACACTTTCCAGGCCTGGAAAGGTCATGGAAAATTAGGAAACACAGTAGGTTTTGGAAAAGTCATGGAATTAAATTACTGTGGAGGAGCGGGGAGCGGATGCTTAATTATTTTATGATAATTATATTGCCACATACTGTATTTACATTTCGCTGTATTAGCGTTCTTCCGGGTCCGCGGTATGCGCGTGCTGTCATTGGCCAGCAGCAGCCGAACAGATGACCCAATCAGGCAGCGGGGAGGGCCGGCCGCGGTTTGCCTGGAGACACTGTGACTGGCTAGCAGCAGCAGTAACAGCCGGGAGATTATCAACCAATGAGGCAGCGGAAGCGTCACTGGAGGGCGGGCCGGCCAAATGAACGTGATGATGACGCAGAAGGGGGCAGTAACCGTTTTGGTTACCGCACCCCCGCGTCATCACGCTCATGCGGCCGGCCCGCCCTCCAGTGACGCTTCCGCTGCCTCATTGGTTGATAATCTCCCGGCTGTTAGTGCTGCTGCTAGCCAGTCACAGTGTCTCCAGGCAAACCGCGGCCGGCCATCCCCGCTGCCTGATTGGGTCATCTCCTCGGCTGCTGCTGGCCAGTGACTGACAGTAAGGGCAAACTGCAGACCCGGAAGGACACCTACCTGTACCAGTGCTATACGCTGAATGTAAAAATGCCCCCCCTCAGTGCTCTTTAGCCCCCCCGTGCTCTTTAGCCCCCCCCGTGCTCTTTAGCCCCCCCCGTGCTCTTTAGCCCCCCCCAGTGCTCTTTAGCCCCCCAGTGCTCTTAGCCCCCCCAGTGCTCTCAGCCCCCCCCAGTGCTCTTAATCCCCCCCCCCGTGCTCTTCAGCTCCCCACAGTGCTTTTCATCTCTTTCCCCCCCATGCTTTCTGGCTCCCCCAGTGCTCTTCAGCTCCCTGGCTCCCCCCTCAGTGATTTCCAGTTTCCCCCAGACAGTGCTCTCCAGTCCCCCCCCCCGCACCTTCCAACCCTCCTGCAATGCTTTCCAAACCCCCCCTTAATTCTCTCCAGCCCCCCCCCCCCCCACCCCATGCCCTTAAACTCCTCCAGTGCTCTCTGCTTCCCCTGTGCTCTTCTATCTTCTATCATGTCTGCAGTCTCTGACCTTTTCTTTTATCATGTCCGCAGCCTCTAACCACCTCCTGTATCATGTCCGCAGCCTCTGACCACCTCCTGTATCATGTCCGCAGCCTCTGACCACCTCCTGTATCATGTCTGCAGCCTCTGACCACCTCCTGTATCATGTCTGCAGCCTCTGACCACCTCCTGTATCATGTCTGCAGCCTCTGACCACCTCCTTTATCATGTCCGCAGCCTCTGACCACCTCCTGTATCATGTCTGCAGTCTCTGACTTTCTCTTGTTTCATGTCCACAGCCTCTGAAGACCTCCTGTATCATGTCTGCAGTTTCTGACCACCTCCTGTATCATGTCTGCAGTCTCTGACCACCTCCTGTATCATGTCTGCAGTCTCTGACCACCTCCTGTATCATGTCTGCAGCCTCTTAACTTCTCCTGTATCATGTCCGCTAAATGTACAGTTACAGAAAGAGTACCCCCAATGATTTGGGACTTTACATGCCAATAAAGCACTGAACAAAAAATACAACTGTGTATAGATAATTTGACAATTTTATTACATAAAAAACAAAATATTGTAAACAGACAATTATATATCTAGCACATAGCTAGATATATGTGAAATTTAAAACCTGCATGCAAGGACAGACCAGTATCCAAACAGAAGACTCCTAGGCACCATTAGTGGAAAGAACCAGACAGGACCCTACGCGTTTCGGGTATGAGAACCCTTCTTCAGGGGTCAACCAAAGTTCTATGCACAATGTATGCCAAGAGAAGTCTTTTTTGTAAGGGTAACTGGGCTGTCAAATAAAACCGGTGTTAGCCGGGAAAGAGGTGTCTGGTCTCACTAGGACATAGTTCACTGAGAAGAGAAATAGTAAAGGCGATGGCCGATAGTTGGCAGAATCGTGGGCGCTACGATGATCCACTATTGATCCTAGATAGTTCCCATGGGTGGGTCAGTGTGATATCTCTGAAGTCACTGTTATAAGTAAGTATTGCTCGTGGCTAGAGGTAAGCTGAGTATATAGGAGTGTCAATCCGAGGACATGGAGTAAATCCTGTGTCCTGCCTCAGTGGGAGAAGACAGCCTCAGTGACTTCAGAGATATGCAGGTTTTAAATTTCACATATATCTAGCCATGTGCTAGATATATAATCGTCTGTTTACAATATTTTGTTTTTTATGTAATAAAATTGTCAAATTATCTATACACAGTTGTATTTTTTGTTCAGTGCTTTAGTGGCATGCAAAGTCCCAAATCATTGGGGTACTCTTTCTGTATCTATCTATCGGGATGATGGCCACTAGCACTGGGTACTAAGTGATAGGATTCAACCAAATGCTAAATGTACAGTGTGTGTCGTAAAACGTTTGACATTTCGAACATGGGAGACAGAGGCGTAACTAGAACCTTCAGGGCCCCAGTGCAGGAAACCATGAAGGGCCCCCTGGACCCCTGGCCGGGGCCCTTCTCTTCAAGCCTGGGACTCTTCCCACTGATCCTGGGGCCCTTTACTTTTGTTGTGGGGCCCTTTATTACGGTCCCGCAGCGGGACCCTTTCACAAGTTCTGCAGTGGGCCACCTTCCTGCCATGTTGGGGCCTCCCCACAGTGGTGGAATGCCAGGGCCCGGTTACAAGTGTGACCTTTGCGATCCTGGAAGGTCACCCACTGGTGTCAGTCGTTTTTATTTTTTTGGTATTTTAAATCATTTTATTTTATTTTTTTACAATGTCACTGACTATGACTCTGTCCATTCAGAAAAGGAAGGAGCTGGCTGGAAAATTACCTATTTACCGACCCCTTCCTGGTTCTGACACATCCCCTGCAGTAGCCGGCAGGAGAGGGTAGGGAGCACAGTAGGGGGGGGCAGCATAGTGGGGGGGGGGTGGTGGGACCAGCGGAGCACACAGGGGCCCAGAGACAGCAGAACACAAGTGAAGTGGATAGGAGGAGTGGCGGGGGCAGCATACAGAGGAACCGATCTCCTCCATTTTCCTCCTGCAGCTACAGGAGGAAAAAGGAGGGCAGTGATTTCTCTACATGCTGCCCCCGCCATCCACCCGATCCAGGTGTACAGGGGAGCCAAAATGGGCCCCCTGGAGCATGGGGTCCGGTTGCAACCGCAACCCCTGCAATCCCTGTAGTTACGCCCCTGATGGGAGAGGCTGTGCTGTCTAGCCACGCTAAAGGTGCAAAGCACCAGTCTTGACAGCTTCCAATCGGATCGCTGGCTTTTTCACTCATGCGCCTGAAGTGACACCGGCTCCCAGCTGCGG
The DNA here is from genome assembly GCF_965119305.1 of Pelophylax lessonae. Taxonomy (NCBI): domain Eukaryota; kingdom Metazoa; phylum Chordata; class Amphibia; order Anura; family Ranidae; genus Pelophylax; species Pelophylax lessonae. The sequence continues at coordinate 166,958,891 of NC_138772.1, read as the reverse complement.
CAGCGGTGCTTCCACCTCATCCACTGTAAAACAAGGGACCATTTTGAGTCACGCTGTATCCAGAAACTAAACCCTAACTGCAGAGATACTGTACACTACAAAGATTGTCATTTTTTAGTAAAAATATGCTGGGTGTGACATGAATTTTCTTCTTATTTAACACGTATACATAGACATTTCATGAAACATTAGGTCATGAATATTTACGTGAAGTCATGGAAAAGTCATGGAAAAGTCATGGAATTTTATTGGTGAAAATGTGTATGAACCCTGACTGTAGTAGTACTGACTACTAAAGTGATTATCAGCTACATGATATTGGCACAGTGGTCCATCAGGTATCAAATATGTATGTAACATTGCTTCAAGCTGGACCAATGTATGTATGCTACACAGATAATGCACAGAACCCCCCCCCCCCATGCATCACCTGGTTTTCCCTCAAGGTATTCTTTGGGTGGGGGGTGTACCTTTTGTACAACACTTCTAACGTGAATACAGGAAAAAACAGCGCTTGCAGTTGTAATTGAAAATATTGTCAGTTAAAATACTTAAAGTGGAGTTCCACCCTAAAAATGAACTTTCCACCGTCCGTTATCTTAACCACTTGCCGACCAGTCACTGGGACTGTACTGCGGCAAAGTGGCTTGATTCTGTCCAGCGACGTATACCTACGTCGCTGGAATCCTCCCCCTGTAGGCGGCGCGCTCCCGCTGTTTTCAGTCACAGCGGGAGTCGGGCCAGGGGAGGAGCGGTGGCGATCGCCGCTGCTCTTCCCTAATCGTCGGGGAATCGGGTTTGGAGATCCGCCCGCTTGTGTAAACAGAGCGGGCGGATCTCCTAAGTGACAAACAGTGACAGATTGCAGTGTTTAGCATAGCTGAACATACGATCTGTCCCTGTGTCACTCAGTCACCTCCCCCCACACACGTTAGTAAGCACCAGGCATACATTAACCCCTCCCTCTCCAATAAAATCAACCCCTTCCCTGCCAGTGTCATTTTTACAGTAACAGTGCATATTTATAGCACTGATTACTGTAGAAATGTCACTGGTACCCCCAAAAGTGTCAAAAATGTCAGTCAAGGGTCTGATCTGTCTGCCGCAATGTCGCAGTCCCGCAAAAAAAATCGCAGATCGCCGCCATTACTCGTTAAAAAAAAACACCAAAAATGACAGAAATCTTTCCCTTAGTTAGTAAACGCAATAACTTTTGCGCAAACCAATCAAAATATGCTTATTGTGATTTTTTTTTTACCAAACATAGGTAGCAGAAAACAAATTGGCCAGAAATTTAAAAAAATTTAAATTTTTACATTTTTTTTGGGGGGGATTTCATATAAAAAAAAAAAATGTTAAAAATATTGTTTTTTCAAAATAAACGCTCTTTTTTTGTTTATAGCGCAAAAAGTAAAAATCGCACAGGTGATCAAATACCACCAAAAGAAAGCTCTGTTTGTGGGAAAAAAAGGACGTAAATTTAGTTTGGGTACGGCTTAGCACGACCGCGCAATTTTCAGTTAAAGTCGCACAGTGCCGAATCGCAAAAAATGGCCTTGACGTAAGACAGCAAAATCCTCCGGTGGTAAAGTGGTTAAAAAAAACCTGAAAAAGAATTGGATCATTTTTGTTTCACTTACCTTGTTTTTCAATGAAAATAAACTTACCTTCCTTCCTTCCTTCTTCCTCCCTCTGCGGCCGCGGCCCCCGATGTCATTTCCTCCTTTGCATTGACTCCTGGGAGATGAGTGTCATCAATCCCAGGAGTCGAAGCGCCTGCATCGGTGTCACACGTCCCTTCCGGTGCAGGCGCGTCATTCCCTGCTGAACAGCTTCTTGGCATGCGCAGAACTAGCTGCGGGATGACGAGCCTGCCCCGGATGTGACGAGCAGGGCATTCTGGTCTTCCGACATGACGGAAGAGGACACGAAGAGGGACGCTCCGGCTTCAGCTGCCCACACCTGAGATGGCAGCGCTGGACAAGACATTTTCACGGTAAGTATTTCTTCTTACAGGTAAGTTAAATAGGGGACAGTTCAGAGGCTATCGTTACTTAAATGCACTAGCCCTGATTGTCCCAGGGGTATTTTTATCTCTTCTTTTTTTTTTTTTGCCCGGAACTCCGCTTTAAAGAAATAGTCCAAAGAAAAATTCTTGTATAAAGTGCTTCACTCTTCAGAAAAAAGTGCTGAGGTGCTTCAAGAAACATGCTGTGCAATGTGTCACACTCCCCTCTTGTATCCCCACTCACCAGAAAGAATGGACCCACGCTTTTCATTCTTTGGATACCTGCAGTAGAGTCCATGATTTCTGGTTAGCACTTCTGACTTCCCTTTAAGGTGACGGTCGCACCTCTGATGACATTCTTCTACCTCTGAACCAGTGTTTATTTTGGCAGCAAATTTCAATTTAGTTTTAGTCTTAGTCTTAGGACTAAAATGGCATTTTAGTTTTAGTCCCATTTTAGTCTTCTGCAAGTGTTTTAGTTTTAGTCGTATTTAGTCGACTAAAACTCCAGTACATTTTAGTCGACTAAAACATCTTACATTTTAGTCGACTAAAACTCATTTTAGTCATCTATAATCGAATGGGTGTAGTTCAATTGTAATTTGTAATGCATTATTTAAGCATTTCTCTACAATTTCCAAACTCATTATATACTACTGCTGGTCCCGGAGTGAAAAATCGAATATGTTATTATTTATGGTATTAAGCTTTGAGCATGCACTAGCACAGCACTACACCAGTGTTAATTTTGGCAGCAAATTTCAATTTAGTTTTAGTTATAGTCTTATGACTAAAATGCCATTTTAGTTTGTCGTATTTTAGTCTTAAGACTAAAATGCCGTTTTAGTCGTATTTTAGTCATCTGAATTGTTTTAGTCGTATTTTAGTCGACAAAAATTGTGTTCATTTAGTCGACGAAAACTTTTTAGTCTGTTTTTGTCGACGAAATTAACACTGCTCTGAACACGGTTTGCTCCTTTTTTTTTTTTTTTTTTTTGGATACTGACTTTACTCTTGATTTGATCACTATTTTTTTCAAGGATTTTGCGCTTTTTCAACATTCTCGAAATGTTTTTTGTGATGTATATTGTCTGTATTTTGCACATATAGCATTTTGCAGTTTATTTTTTCCACAGAGCTTATAGTTGTGATGTAGCACTTTGTGTTAGAGCAGGGGCAGGGAACCTTTTTTTCTGCCAAGGGCCATTTGGGTATTTATAAAATCATTCGGGGGCTGTACAAAATTATCAACTTAAAAATGTGCCTGTTATATTTGGTCAAACATTTTAATTAACTCACCCCTAATGCGATGGCTGCAACTGCTTCTCTTTGGTGAGGTGTGTGATGTTAGCTGATATTGATGATGTTGCTACTCAACTGGTTTTCCAGGTTTGCGTCGGTCAGTCTGGAGCGCAGTCAACTTTGTGGCGGTAAGTTTTTTGAAAAGAACTGCTGGCAGGTAATGCTGGTGGGCATAGCTGGCTGGTACTGCTGTGGGTACTGCTGGCTCAGGCTGGTACTGCTGGCTTGTACTGTGCTGTGGGTACTGTTGGCTGATACTGCTGGCTCAGGCTGGTACTGCTGTGGGTATTGCTGATTCAGGCTTGTACTGTGCAGTGGGTACTGCTTGCTGGTACTGCTGTAGGTACTGCTGGCTCAGACTGGTACTGCTGTGGGTATTGCTGATTCAGGCTGGTACTGTGCTGTAGGTACTGCTGGCTGGTACTGCCTTGAGTACTGCTGGCTCAGGCTGGTACTGCTGGCTGGTACTGTGCTGTGGGTACTCCTGGCTGGTACTACTGGCTGGTACTGCTGGCTCAGGCTGGTACTGCTGTGGGTACTGCTGGCTGGTATTGCTTTGGGTACTACTGGCTGGTACTGTGCTGTAGGTACTGTTGTGGGTACTGCTGACTCTGGCTGGTACTGCTGGGAATACTACTAGCTCTGGCTGGTACTGCTTTGGGTACTGCTGACTCTGGCTGGTACTGCTGGTACTGCTGGCTCTGGCTTATACTGCTGTGGGTACTGCTGGCTGGTATTGCTTTGGGTACTACTGGCTGGTACTGTGCTGTAGGTACTGTTGTGGGTACTGCTGACTCTGGCTGGTACTGCTGTGAATACTACTAGCTCTGGCTGGTACTGCTTTGGGTACTGCTGACTCTGGCTGGTACTGCTGGCTCTGGCTTATACTGCTGTGAATACTGCTGGCTCTGGCTGGTACTGCTGTGTGACGAGACCAATCTCGCCACTGGGCATCGGAGAAGCCTGGTTGCTCGCCTCCTGCAATGTGACTATGGACCCTCTCATCAGCCCATGCTAAACGTAAACCCCATGGCGATTTTACTGTGTGTGTGGCATCTGAGCGCTGTTTGGATATGTTGAGCGCTCAGATCCAGGCTATCTGGGGATGGGTTAAATGTGGGGGTTCTGTTCAGTAGACTGGGAGTTATGCATTTTTGTGTCTTTTTGTGTTTCTTTAACCATGTGGCTAATGGAGTCTTGCCTCTATCCTGGAAGCTAAACCTTATTCCTGTAAACTGTAAGGCACAGGAAGTGCACTCCTAATATGGTCATTCCAGGAAGTCCAATGAGGAGACGGACTGTCTGAGGTGGCTCTCCATTCACCTATTGTCAGGTGTGCTAATGACCTCACCTGTTGTCTACTAAGGGATGTATTGACACTCAGAGTAATGTGTATTGAGGGCTCGTTAGGGAACCATTTTTCGGTGTCTGGCATTGTGTACATTGATTACCCCCTGGGGGCTTCTGTCACCTTGCACATTACAGTCTTTCTGGTCAAGCTATCTGACCAATCACTGCTGACTCATTTTCAAGCCCTCATTTGCATGGCTGGAGAAGCCCTCATTTGCATGGCCGGAGAGGACCTTATGGGGAACTGCAGGTACTGTGCAATTGACCAATGGGAAAGCGGTTGTTGGGGGAAGGATGTTCCAAATTCTGTATAAAAGTGTGCTGTGTTCTTCCAATAAATGTTGTTCCTGTTTTACCCTCAACTCGGAGCTTTGTCTAGTTTCTGGAGGGGGATTTATTATACAGAAAGCCGTTCGATTGTTTGGGGCTCTCTTTGGATGATTATTCGTATGCTGGTGTGCTACATGGGTAATTCCTACATGCTGCAAAGGTGGTACATCCACTAAACGGCGGTCTCATTCCTTTTTACGCTGAGGTTCGTAACATGCTGACTCTGGCTGGTACTGCTGTGAGTACTGCTGGTTCTGGCTGGTACTGCTGGCTCTGGCTGGTACTGCTGTGAGTACTGCTGGCTCTGGCTGGTACTGCTGTGTGTGCTGCTGGCGGGAAATGCTGGCTAGCAGCGGTGCTGCGCTGGAGGAAGAGGCGATCTTTCCTGTATTGGTCACAGGTGGAGTGCATTTGATATCACTCCGCCTGTGACTCACTCAGACTGTCATAACGGAGCCGGAACTATACAGGAAGCATTGGCTCCATTCTGACAGATCAGCTGAGAGACACAGACTCAGCTGCACGGGGGGTCGGACCAAATGACTTCGAGGGCCGCATACAGCCCCCGGGACATAGGTTCCCCACCCCTGTGTTGGAGCATTCTGACCCTTCTTTTGTTCATAGCGCGGCACTTGTTTTTTGGATTTTAGCTGTTTAACAATATTGTATTGTATTAGAGTTGCTTTGAGGCAAAAATACTCTACCTGCACAGTTTGGCAGGCTTTGACGCTTTGCAACTGCCTCTATTCACTAAGTTCTTTTGAAACGCACCACAACTGCACCTTTAAACACACTGTAACCGCACCTATGGCATTCACAGTGTGCGTTTATGGTGTGATTGCAAAGCATGAAAAGTGATCATTTCCCATTTTAGCCTTGTGAAAAACAAAAATAAAAAAAAAAAAACACTCAGGGCGTTTGAAAAGTGTTGCCTGATGCAACATGAATGTCTGTAAAACACCCTGAATGCTCATTAGTGCTATAGGTGCATTAATGCTTGTTAAATTTTAAAGCAGCATAAAAGCGAATAACCTTTGGCGTTAATGAGCATTTGGTATGTGTTGTACAGGCTTTAATGTTGCGTCAAATGCATGGTGTGCTGGTTTTTTTTTTCTTTGTGTTTCCTTACAACACTACAATGGGAAATCACTTTTGACACTTTGCAACTCTACTGTAAACGCCATAGGAGCAACTACAGTGCATTTAACCAGTCCCCGCCTGGCCTATAGCAAGATGACAGCTGAGCAGGACTTTCGTCGACCCGGGTGGACGTCATATAATGTCCTCCCGGATCGCGTCTCGCGTGATGGCATGATCTGTCACCGGCTGTGCCCATCGGACTGATGACATATCAGTGTACCCGCACACTGCTGGCACCATGTGATCGCTGTAACCAATCACAGCAGATTACATAACAATTGTAAACAATGGATGGCTTCTTTTCCTGTGATTCCTTGTATACAACTGTGTTGCTAGCTGTGATTGGTCACAGTGATCACATGGTTCAGACAGAGCCAATTACGGCCCATATGTACCACATGATTAGCTGTGACTAATCACAACAAAACACACTGAATCAATTACATTCAGTAAAAATGGTTGCTTATACCAGTGAACTTTACTGGTATAAACAATCCTCATGTGTATGGGGAAATAAAAAATCTTAATCACTTCTGCAGAGTAGCAGTGTTACAATTGTCACAATGTATTGCTCTGGTCAGTGTGTAAAAAGGAAAAAATTATTTAAATTATTTTCACATACTGCCACTAGTCAATATCCCTGATCACCACGCCCGTTGTATGATAATGCTGTATTGCACTGGTGAAAACTTCAATCAACTGCTGGACTGGGTGATGGACTGGATATTCTTTACGGTCTCCTCAGTCTGGCCAGCAAGCGCGACCTGACCTCAGCTCCGCGCTAGGTTGACCGCGACATAGCCCCACTTGACGGGGGCTGGCCTGCGTGTAAACGCCTCGTAAGGACGCATAGCCCTGGTCACGACCTGAGTCCCAGCGTGCCTCTGGCCCGCAGCACCCCCATTCTAAGATGGTGCGGGGGTCTGCCTAGAGTGGTGCCCACCCGCTTCCAAGGTGTGGTAAGTAGTGTCCTCTCTCTCCCTTGGTGGTCTTTCGGGCTGGACGTAGGCCCCTCCCTGGCATGGTCGGACCTCTGGGTTCCCCTCCATCCCCCCCCCAGCCCCTCTAAACAGTCACTGTGTGTCTTTTGGCCCCATCCCCCCCCCCCCAATGTACCGCAAGTGTGAAAGTGCATTGATACTTCCCTAAGCTTTCTAACTGAAAGCCCATACAGAAGTATGGGCAGAATGCTGGACAACTTGTCTGCAAAAGCCAGACATTACACAAGTAATCCACTGATCCCAGGTGCAATGCTTTACAGGATCCTGTGGGAAATAACATGCACATTTTCTTTCCTGCAAAAATATGTACATTTATTATTTTTTACTTTTAAAGGTTTTAGTTTTATCCATCAATTTGAAACCCAGGCTTCTAAATCAAGAAAACCTCTTTACAAACCAAATATTGTAGGCAGCAGTGCATGCGTCCCCCCCCCCCCCCACCCCCACTCTGCACTAAATACGAAACAAATCTAAAATTTTTAATCTCTGAAACACCCCAAAATAAGCTTCTACATTTAACACACACATTCCTCGTGAATAGATGGACATGTGTATGTATGTATGTATGTGTATATATATATATATATATATATATATATATATATATATATATATATATATATATATATATATATATATATATATAATAAAAATAAATAGGGATAGACCGATATGGTCTATTGGTATTGGCCGATATGGGCTGATATTTTGTACATTTAAAGTTTTGAAAAATAAAGACAATTTTTGACACAAATCTGTTACTAAGCATGTTAATTTTGGTTTAATGCTTAATGGCTGGCTGGCACCCTGTGGTGGGTGGGTGGGTGGCTGGCTGTCTGGCACCCTGTGGTGGGTGGGTGCCTGTCTGGAACTTTGTGGTAGGTGGCTGGCACAGGGCCTGTGGGCGGCTGGCTGGCACAGGGCCTGTGGGCGGCTGGCTGGCACAGAGCCTGTGGGCGGCTGGCTGGTACAGGGCCTGTGGGCGGCTGGTACAAGGCCTGCTGGTGGCTGGCTGTCTGGCACCCTGTTAGTGGGTGGCTGGCTGTCTGGCAACCTGTCAGTGGGTGGCTGGCTGTCTGGCACCCTGTCAGTGGGTGGCTGGCTGTCTGGCACCCTGTCAGTGGGTGGCTGGCTGTCTGGCACCCTGTCAGTGGGTGGGTGGCTTGCACAAGGGCTGTGGGTGGCTGGCTGGTACAGTGCCTGTGGCTGGCTGGTACAGGGCCTGTGGGTTGGTGACTGGCTGGCTGGTACAGGGCCTGTGGGTGGGTGGCTGGCTGGTACAGGGCCTGTGGGTGGCTGGCTGGCTCGCTGGTACAGTGCCTGTGGCTGGCTGGTACAGGGCCTGTGGATGTGGGTGGCTTGCTGGCACCGGGCTGCTGTGGGTGGGTGTATGGCTGTGATACTCTCGCGAGACTAGTCCCGACTCCAGACGAGGCTGTCCAAGCCGAGGGAGAAATGAAGACAGGCAAAGTTTTTTTCTTTTATCCAGCTGTATTTACTCAGTGCAACTTAAAAACATCCAAGTTAAAGATACAACACCAACATGTAAAAAAAAAAAAAAAAAAAATTACTTAGTTGGGAAAAGAATCATCCCCTTGTCAGTATTTTGTTGACCACCATTTGCTTTAATTACAGCCTTTAGTCTGTTGGGATATGTCTCTAATAACTTTGCACATCTAGACTTTGCAATAGTTGCTCGATTTTCTTTGCAGAACTGTTTAAGTTAAGTTTGATGGTGACCGTTTGTTGACTGCAGTCTTCAAGTTATTCCACAGATTTTTAATAGTTTTTAACTCTGGGCTCTGACTAGGCCAGGGCTTGACAAACCCAAGGCGCCAGTTCGCCATTTTGACCAGAGGTTTGAACCTGGCGCCTGGGCTGCCGCCCGAATGTCCCCCACACCCCGCGCGCGCCTCCCGTTATGTATCCCATGCTCCACTTACCCATCTGCGTGACCGGTATAGCGCGTGCCGCTGGGTAGAATGGGGGCAGGAGGAGAGCGGACACATGTCCACTCTCCTCCCCTTCTAGTTGACTCGAAAGTGACATGTGACATCACATCTAGGTCCCCATTGACAGTTTCCCACCAACCATTAAGGCCTGGAAAGAATGTAATGCAGTGCGATGTGCATTGCATTACATTCAGTGGAGCACAGGGGAGACGTGCAGGATCTTAAGACACTGGATGTCTTATTAAAGAGAACCTGTCCCTATGTGATGTAAAAAAAAAATTAACTGAAAAAAAAAGTAATTATAAAAAAATAGTTACACCTAGGCACATAAAATCCAAAAAACAGCATATACACACACGTACAAAAGTAAATACACGCAGCAGGGCATCTATGCCTAAAAACGTTGATTGCGATATACGTTACATATCCCTGTGCACGCCAGGATGAGAGCAATAATTCTAGCACCAGACTTCCTTCGTAATGCTAAAGTTATAGGGGGCTTTTAAAGCGTCGCCTATGGAAAATATAGGGTACTATTACCTTTGCGGTAGAGCTGCATGATTCTGGAATAATGAGAATCACCATTGTTTTGCTTAGAATGAAGATCACCATTCTCTCACGATTCTCAAAATCTTTTTTTATTATATATAAAAAATATAATCTCACAAAAGTGAGTATATCCCTGACCTTTTTGTAAATATTTTATTATATCTTTTCATGTGACTACTCTGAAGAAATGACACTTTGCTACAATGTAAAGTAGTGAGTGTACAGCTTGTATAACAGTGTAAATTTACTGTCCCCTCAAAATAATTCAACACACAGCCATTAATGTCTAAACCGCTGGCAACAAAATTTAGTACACCCCTAAGTGACAATGTCCAATTTGGGCCCAAAGTGTCAATATTTTGTGTGGCCACCATGATTTTCCAGCACTGCCTTAACCCTATTGGGCGTGGAGTTCACCAGAGCTTCACAGGTTGCCACTGGAGTCTTCTTCCACTCCTCCAAGATGACATCATGGAGCTGGTGGATGTTAGAGACCTTGCGCTCCCCCATCTTCCATTTGAGGATGCCCCACAGATGCTCAATAGGGTTTCGGTCTGGAGGCATGCTTGGCCAGTCCACCTTTAGCCTGAGCTTCTTTAGCAAGGGCAGTGGTCATCTTAAAGGTGTGTTTGGGGTCATTATCATGTTGGAATACTGCTCTGAAGCCCAGCCTCTAATGGGAGGGGGATCATGCTCTGCTTCAGTATGTCACAGTACATGTTGGCATTAATGGTTCACTCCATGAACTGTAGCTCCCCAGTGCCGGCAGCACTCATGCAGCCCAAGACCATGACACTCCCATCACCAAGCTTGACTGTAGGCAAGACACACTTGTCTTTGTACTCCTCACCTGGTTTCCGCCACACACGCTTGACATTGACACCACCTGAACCAAATAAGTTTATCTTGGTCTCATCAGACCACAGGACATGGTTCCAGTAATCCATGTCCTTAGTTTGCTCGTCTTCAGCAAACTGTTTGCGGACTTTCTTGTGCATCATCTTTAGAAGAGGCTTCCTTCTGGGATGACAGTCATGCAGACCAATTCAATGCAGTGTGCTGCGTACGGTCTGAGTACTGACAGGCTGATTTCCCCCTTCCCCACCCCAACCTCTGCAGCAATGCTGACAGCACTCAGAGGTCTATCTCCCAAAGACAACCTCTGCATATGATGCTGAGCACATGCACTCCACTTCTTTGATCGACCATGGCGAGGCCTGTTCTGAGTGGAACCTGTCCTGTAACCGCTGTATGGTCTTGGCCACCCTGCTGCAGCTCAGTTTCAGGGTCTTGGCAAACTTCTAGCCTAGGCCATCTTTATGTAAAGCAACAATTCTTTTTTTCAGATCCTCAGAGAGTTATTTACAACCACCAACCCTTCCCCCTCATGCCAGGGTGCTAGGTGTAATCCTGGACTCTGACCTGTCCTTTCAGCCCCAAATCCAATCGCTGTCCAAATCTAGCAAACTTCACCTCAGTAACATCTATAAAATATGCCCCTTTTTTTTAACAGTTGAAACCACTAAGCAACTTCTTCACTCCCTTGTTCTCTTTCGCCTTGACTATAGTAACTTCCTCCTCATTGGCCTACCTCTCTGCAGGCTATGCCCTATTTAGTCTATCGTGAATGCTGCTGCCAGACGACTCCACCTTACCAACCAATCCGTGTCCGCCACCCCTCTCTGCCAATCTCTCCATTGGCTTCGCATTGCCCAACGAATAAAATGCAAAACACGAACAATACAAAGCCATTTACAACTCTGCCCTGAGCTACATCACCAAACTTGTCTCCAAATATCTCCCAAACCGCCCTCTTCGCTCCTCCCAAGACCTCCTACTCTCTACCTCCCTTATCTCCTCCTTTCTTGCTCGTCTCCAGGATTTTTTCAGAGCCTTTCCCACCCTATGGAACTCACTACCCCAATCTGTCCGACTATCATCTACTCTGTCCACTTTTAGGCACTTCAGGGAAGCCTATCCTTCCTTCAGCTAATAACCAAATCTTCTTCTATTTCTCCCATCAGTTCATCCCTCAGATATTACCTTTTGTTCCACCAGCCCCTCCCTATTAGATTGTAAGCTCGCAAGAGCAGGGCCCTCCAAACACTCTTGTATTGAATTGTATTATTGCTCTATTGTCTCCTTTATGTTGTAAAGCGCTGTGCAAACTGTTGGCACTATATAAATCCTAAATAATATGATGTTATGGTTAAAGTGGTTCTTCAGTAGTTTCTTTAAAAATTAAACGTCAGCAGCTACAGAGAAAATGTTCCAAAAATGGCAGTGGAAGGGGGCAGGAGGAGGAAGAGCAGAACTTTCCCTTTAGGTTACACTTTAAGGTTAAAAAGTAAAGCTAGGGAAATATACAATATTTACTAGGGGTGAACCTATAGTAAGTACCAATTGGGGGTACCATCATCCATATAGCAACTAAAGAATTGAAAAGGTGGCCATTCCCTCTAACAGTCTCCAAAAAAAAGAACTTTCTCAATACCTTAGGGGTACTTAATATGATGGTTTTGTTAACAAAAGGGAGCTTGCAAAGTAAGTTGCTTGTCTTTGCTGTCTCATAGGGTTTTTGTTTTTTTTCTCTGGCCAAAAATGTTGGCACCCCTGTATTTCTGTCAGATAATGCACCACTTTTCCCAGAACATTGTTGCAAAAACAAATGTTTAGGCATTCTCATGTTTGTTTGCACCCCAGAATTCTTTGGTAGTCCTCAGATTTCATAATGCTATGCACACGATCAAGACATCCAGCACCTAAAGCAGCAGCAGCAAAGCAACCCCAAAATATTAGTGAACCTCTACCATGTTTGACTGTAGGGAATGTTTTTCTTCTGAAAACAAAGGAATGATGAGCTTTACCAAAAAGCTATAATTTTATTTCATCTGCCCACAGCCCATTCTCCCAAAATTTGGTTTCCTCAGGTAAGCTTTGGCAAACTCCAATCTGGCATTTTTATATTTCTGTGTCAGCAATGGGGTCCTCCTGGTTCTCCTGCCATAGTGTCCCTTTTCATACAGATAAAAATGTATAGTGTTAGTTGACACAGTTGTACCCAGTGCCTGAAGGTCAGCTTGAACTTGCCTGGAAGTTAATTGAGGTTCTTTATCCATCATTCGTACAATCCTTTGTTGCAATCTTTGATCAATTTTTCTTTCGTCCACGTCCAGGGAGATTAGCTACAGTGCCATGGGCTGTAAGCTTCTTGACAATGTTGTGTACAATGGACAAATGAACATTAAGATCTCTGGAGATGGACTTGTAACCTTGAGATTGTCCGTCTGCTTTTCCACAATTTTGTTCTCAAATCCTCAGACCATTCTTTGCTACTCTTTTTCTTCTCCATGCTCCGTTTCGCACACAGAGACACAACAGAAAGGTTGAGTCAATTTTTCACTATTTTAACTGGTTCCCGGTGTGATTTCTAGTTTGTCAGCACCTGTTAATTTATACAGATGAGTTTAATTACAAATTACAGGAGCATCACAAACTTGGAATGCAGTTATTTCCTACAATTTTGAGGAGGTGCCAATAATTTTGTCCAATGCATTTTTGGAGTTTTGTGGGGAATGTGTCAGATTTGGCTTTTTGTTTGGCCTCTTTCACACGGTCCGCCTCCGTAGGCGGATCCGTGTTGCTCAGCGGGGATCGATCCGCGATCCCCGCTGAGATGGCGGATGACAGCCCCGTCTCCGCTTGCAGAGCGGAGAGGGAGGTGTCTCAGCCCCCGCTGCCCTCTATGGGGGATCGGATGAGAGCGGACCGCCTGTCCGCTCTCATTCGATCCGATCCCTGAACGGATGGAAAAATAGGGTTTCCATCCGTCCAGATTTTGCGGACAGGATCGGATATGGATGGCAGCGGGTGTCAGCGGAGGTGTCTCCGCTGACATCCGCTGCCCCATAGAGCTGCATGGAGGATCCGATCAGATCCGCCTAAAAAACGGACAGGCGGATCTGATCGGATCGCCTGTGTGAAAGGGCCCTTTCTCCACTTTTTTGTGTCATACCAATACAAACAAAGGAAATAAACATGAGAATGTCTAAACATTTGGAATTTCTACAATTTTCTGGACGAAGTGGTACATTATCTGACAGAAATGCAGGGGTGCCAGTATATTTGTCCATGACTAAGTGTATATCAATGGATGTTAGTGTGTATGTGTGTGTGTATATAATACATTTATAGTTTCCTTTTAAATATTAGGAGTTCTTCGAACACTGGGACAAGTAAGGAGCATGGGGGGTTGTCATGGCACAACACTGAACAGAGGCATTCATGCTTACTAACACACTGCCAACAACAGCAGACTGACTTCTGCTGACTTTGCATGTGTGGCTTGTGTCTAGAAAATGCAGCTTCTACCTTTTGTATATTGAACTCCAGTGACCAGTTTTAGGTGTTGGCATGATTTAAAAAAAAAAATCAAAACTAGTACATGGCTTTTAGGAGTCTCTGCTGTTGCCATTGTAAACACCAGTTTTTGCTGGCTGGAATTGACTGACTCGCTACTAACTGCTCTTTTTGTCCATTTTTATATCCAGTGTCCTTATTTTGCACAAAAGTGAAAGTGACCTGCGATTGTTAATTTGAGTAAAGGCATTTGTTTCAGTGCAGTACATGATAATTAAAGTAAGTCAAAAGACTGAAGGTTTTTTTTACCTTCATGCATCCCCCCCCAAGCGATGTTCACGATAGCCTCGGCTGTCCCAGGAGTCTCCCTTCTCATTGGCTGAGACAGCAGCCGAGCCAATGTAAATAGAACATGTGTTTTGTTTTTACTTAAAACAAAAGCTTTAATACCACTTTAATATTGGTTTTATTAATGTTAGTATTCAGATATTAAGAGGTGTTTATTTTTATAAACTCGTGTATCCTTAACCAATCAGCCAACAGGTGCATCTCCTAAAATTAGAATAGCATCAAAAAGTTAATTAATTTCAGTAATTGAATTCAAAAAGTTACTTGTATATATTGTATAGATGCGTTACACACAGATATATATTTTAATAATTTCTTTCCTTTTATTTTGATGAGTATGGCTTATAGCTAGTGAAAACCCAAAATTCAGTATCTTAGAAAATAAGAATATTCTATAAGACCAATAAGAAAAGTATTTGTATTCCAGAAATGTTGGCTTACTGAAAAGTATGTCCATGTGCAGTATAGCATGCACTCAATACTTTGTTGGGGATCCTTTTGCTTGAATTACTGCATCAATACAGTGTGGCATGGAGGCGATCAGCCTGTGGCACTGCTGAGGTATTATGGAAGCCTATGCTTTTTTGAGAGCAGGCTTCAGCTCATCTGCATTGTTGGGTCTGGTGTCTCTTATCTTCCTCTTGACAGTACCCCACAGATTCACTATGGGGGTTAGGTCAGGGGAGTTTGCTGGCCAATCAAGCACAGTGAACCCATGATCATTAAACCAGGTATTGGTACTTTTGGCAGTGTGGGCAGGTTCCAAGTCCTGCTGGAAAATTAAATCAGCATCTCAATAAAGCTGGTAAGCAGATGGAAGCATGAAGTGCCCTAGAATTTCCTGGTAGAGGGCTGTGCTGACTTTGGATTTGATAAAAACTGAGTGGGCCAACACCAGCAGATGACATGGCTCCCCAAATTATTACGGACTGTGGAAACTTCACACTGGACCTCATGCAACTTGAATTCTGTGCCTCTCCACTCTTTCTTCAGACCCTGGGACCTTAAGTTCCAAATGAAATGCAAATTTTTCCACAGTCCGTGATGATTTGGGGGGCCATATCATCTGCTGGTGTTGGTACACTGTGTTTCATAAAGTCCAAAGTCAGCCCAGCCCTCTACCAGGAAATTCTAGAGCACATCATGCTTCCCTCTGCTGACCAGCTTTAAGGAGATGCTGACTTTATTTCCCAGCAAGACTTGGCATCTGCTCAGACTGTCAAAAGTACCAATACCTGGTTCATGATTATGGTATCCCTGTGCTTGATTGGGCAGCAAACTCGTCTGACCTAAACCCTATAGAGAGTCTTCGGGTATTGTCAAGAGAAAGACCTGGCAATAGCATGCAATGTCAAGCTGCAGCTGCCAAAGCCAGCAGAATATTAGCATGCATAAGGAAGGGGATGTATTCCACAGATAAAACTATAATCCTACCACTTTATAAAACACTGGTCCGACCGTATCTGGAGTATTCTGTCCAGTTCTGGTTGCCAGCCCTCAGAAGGGATGTGTTGG
Organism: Pelophylax lessonae; assembly: GCF_965119305.1. Classification (NCBI taxonomy): domain Eukaryota; kingdom Metazoa; phylum Chordata; class Amphibia; order Anura; family Ranidae; genus Pelophylax; species Pelophylax lessonae. Next base: position 166,943,037 of record NC_138772.1, on the reverse strand, counting down.
AGCTGGAGAGAGCCCAGAGAAGGGCAAATAAACGAATTAGGGGATTGGAAGACCTTAAAGCGGAGTTCCACCCTGGGAACGTTTTTTTTTAATAAAAATACCCCCGGGACAGTCAGGGCTAGTGCATTCCACAATGGATAGCCTCTGTACTGTCCCGGGTTGCACTTACCTTTTAGAAGAAATACTTACCTTGAAAATGTATTGTCCAGCGCTGCCATCTCAGGTGTGGGCAGCTTGAAGCCAGCGCGATCCTCTTTCTGTCCTCTTCCGTCTTCTTCAGTCCCACGATGCACTGCACCGGCCCCGCCGTCACTTCCGGTGCTGCAGCATCATCCCTGCTCAGCTTGTGGGCATGCCCAGAAGCTGTTTAGCAAGGTATGACGGCACCTGCACCGGAACTGACATCGGGGCCGGTGCAGGCGCATTGATTCCTGGGAGCGATGACGTTCAGCTCCCAGGAATAATTGCAAGCCAGGAAGTGACGAATCGCCGTGGCCACCGAGGGGAGGAAGAGGAAGTAAGGTGAGTATATTTTCTTCTAAACAAGGTAAGTAAAAAAAAAAAAAAAATTGCGATTATCCATTTTGTTTTTCAGGTGACCCGGAGCAAGAAGATGGAGGTAAGTATAATTTTAGGGTGGAACTCCGCTTTAATTCTGAAGAGAGCTTACAAGCGTTTGGTTTATTCTCCCTGGAGAGGAGACGCCTGAGGGGGGACATGATGGCAATTTACAAATACCTCAACGGTGATCTAAACATAGAAAAAAAACTATTCAGTCACGACGAAAGCATGGAGGACACGAGGCCATACAATGCGATTAGAGGAGAAGCGTTTTAACCTCAGGCTACGCAGAGGGTTCTTTACAGTAAGGGCTACAAGACTGTGGAATTCTCTACCACAAATGGTAGTAACTGCGGGGAGTATGGCTACTTTTAAAAGACTCATGGACCTACATCTCAAGGATCAAAGCATTCGGGGGTATGTGAAATGATTATGGCCACACGCACCTACACAGGTTGAACTGGATGGACTATTGTCTTTATTCAACCTCAACTACTATGTAACTATGAGAGAAACCAGACCCAACAATGCAGGCGAGCTGAAGGCCGCTATCCATGCAACCTGGGGTTCCACAACACCTCAGCAATTCCACAGGCTGATCGTTTCCATGTCGCCCTGCATTGATATGGTCATTTATGCAAAAGGAGCCTTGTCCAAGTATTGAGAGCATACTATACTGTACATGGACATACTTTTCAGTAAGCCAACATTTTTGTATTAAAAATCCTTTTTCTCTTTGTTAATTGACGGATGCAGATCCAGTCATTCTACACTACCCCTTACAGGAGAAAGACACAAGGCAGAAAAACAACTTCTGGCTACACCCATGGGCAGTCCCAGGGGGTATACTCCTCCTCCCTGCTATAGTTACTTGGTTTTTTTACTGCCTAGTCAGGAGTAAGGACCTAGTTCCTTGCTGGGATCTTTGGTCCTGGCAACATTTTTAGATGGACAGTTTTTTCCTCCTGGATTTTTTCTGTGAGAGCTACTATCATCTGCTGGACTGGGCGACGGGCTGGATAATTTAGATCCTGTAGTCACCCCAGTCTGGCCATCGAGTGGGCATTGAACTCTGCTCCGCTCTAGGTCAACCGCAACATAGCCCCACTGGACGGGGGCTGGCCCTGCGAGTTAAACGCATACGACCTGACCTCGGCCTGAGTCGCAGCGTTCCTCCTGGCCGACAGCCCCCCATTTCAGTGGAGAGGAGAATCCGTCTGGAGCGGTGCCCACCTGGTTCCTGGTATGGTGAGTTGCTGTCGATCCTCAGCCCCTGGAGGGTTTTAGGGTGGATGTGGGCCCCTACTTGAGTTGGATCTGTCCTTGAGGCCTGGCTCCCATTTCTGGGTCCCTTTTATATCTCGTGGCACCTCAGGGCTGCCATTTTGTTGTAGCCTGTCTTTTCCTATACACGGCGACCAGGTTTGTGTAGTCCATGGGCCATTTTCTTGTGGTTTGCATTGCAAATAGCGGCGGCCATGACAGCGGAGCCCTGTGGGTGGCGATTACGGTGGTGGGAGCCCCTCCTTATCCCCTGGTGTTGACTCCTGGATCGTTTAGCTTACTGATCGCCGCACGTGTACTGCAGTATCTCCTGGTGGTTGCAGGTGCCTGTGTCGGTGGGTGTTGAGTCTGGTGGGGTCCTTTCCCTCTCTGCTGAGGATCACCCTCCTTTGTGCTTGGCGACCAGGTGGGGCTGCCAGCGCGCTGAGGGTCATCCCTTAGCAGTGTATTACACTTTTTGTGGGGTCCCCCTGGTGACTTATGGAGTCTTTGGAGCACATTTCCCCACCTGATCCCCTCGCTGAGGCTGCTGGGGCCCTCCGGGTCCCAACCAACCATCCATGCACTGATGGCTGGCCTTGTGTCCCAGGTAGAGTCAGCTTGCGGGCAATGGGCTAGCAAAAAGTGCCCCACGCCTTCCCCTGCCTCATCTGTCTTATCCGATCCTGAATCTGATTTGGCCGTTGCGGACGTGGGTCACCCTTCTGGATCTGCGACCACGCGCCCGGAATATTCTGATAGTGAGGGTGATTCCTTCATGTCTGCAACCGCACATAAAAATGCGCTGGTGCATGCACTGATTGTATCTGTGCGTGAGACCCTGAAGATGTAGGACACAGCCGATGCTCCGACGGAGGTGCAGGTACCCTTTGGCACTCACAAGCTATCCAGAGTGGCAAAGGTGTTTTCTTTCCCTTCTTTTTTTGACAGAATTGTCGCAAAAGAGTGGGGATGACAAAAAGCGTCCCCGTGGGGTTTCTAAGCGCTTTACTAGGCGTTACCCCTATGAGGAATCCCTTCTTAAGAAGTGGACTGTCCCACCGGTGGTGGACACTCCAGTTTCCAGATTAAACCAGGAAACCATGATTCCGGTTGAAGAGACCCCAGCCTTTAAGGACCCGGCTGACCGAAAGGCGGAGGTTGTGGCCTTAGCTGGTTCGGCGACAAGGCTGGTATTTACTGTTGCCCTGTGGCGCAAAATCTGGCCGAGTGGGTTAAGCTCCTACGCTGTGACTTGGAGGGAGAGCAGCTCCCCTCTGCCTTTTCTGAGATGGCAGACCAGCTGGTCCAGGGGCTGCAGTTTCTGTGATGCTTCTTTTGGATGAGGCTCCCCTGATGGCTCGGCTCTCTTGACTGATCTTCCTTTTCAAGGAGATTACGTGTTTGGAGCTACCCTGGATGATGACATTAAAGGTCTCACAGGGGGGAAGAGTACGTTTCTTCCACAGGCTACTAAGGGCAAGGAACCTTGTCGTAGACGTGGACCTTCCTTCTTGGCTCATAAGGTTTTTTTATCCCTCAGGGGCGACTGACAAGGGCTCGAAGCCTTTCAGGACCTCTTCTGGCAGATCCAAACTAACCCGATCTGGCAAGTCAAGAGCGGGCTTCTCCAGGTCAGCGGACAAGGCTCCTTTGGCATGAAGTTGCGCCCTCACCTGTATCGGGAATGGGGGGGGGGGGCGTCTTCGCTGGATTTCCCGGGTGCAAGACAAGTGGGTCCGCAAAATCATTTGATCCGGCTACAAGATCAAGTTTCGCTCTTGTCCTCCAGCAAGGTTTTTTTCCCTTCCAACCTGCGCCTGTCCTCAGACATTTACAGGGTCTGTTTTGGGGTGGTACAAGACCTGTTCCTTCAAGGGATGATTGTTTTGGTTCTGACTTCGGAATGTTTTCAGGGTTTTTACTCAAACCTGTTCACAGTCCCCAGGAAGGAAGGCAAGGCTTTGTGCGGGTACAGAAGTTCAGAATGGAGTCTATTCGAACGGAGGTGGCATCTCTGCACCAGGAGGATTTCCTCGCCTCTATAGTTATCAAGGAGAGGAGCATTATCAGTGTAACGGAACCACGACCCACACTGTGTTTGAGGGCTTCTCTTAGTCTTGAACATAAATATCAGATTTTCCAGCCGACACTTAACTTGTTCTGGAACCTTCCTTTTTTAATTGAATAGTCACACAGTTTATATACAGCATGGATATCCCCCTCCTGATCAAATTACCCCATCAGGTCAGGGGTTGTCTGATTTACATTATTATATGCAGATGAAATTGAATACAGAAATAGAATTAACCTGAACTAATTATCTAGCCATCTGGACAGAAACAATATGTGAGTTTATTAACAATTAACAATGGAACAGACAGGCTTAACAGAATCCACATCACACCTCGATACACAGACAATAGGAAAAGACCGCCCATGACAGATTGTCAGTCCCTGACACTGAAGAACATGGAACAGAAGCCAATGTGATTAGCTCTTTCAATGAAATGTTCAGAATCAAACAGGCCAGGAATAGTCCTCACACACTTCTCAAGACACATGGCCGACAAACATCACTGTTCCACTTGAAACAATTCAAACCACATTCCCAGTGTCTACCAAGCACCTGCCCCTCACTCCCAGTGACGGTGAGTACCGTCAAATATCTTTCCCCCCCGTCCCCAAAGGTAGACTTACCAGGTACCAAACCTCCAATCGGTCTGTGCCTGAGTTAGTTGGGTAACAAGTCCCAAAGGGTCAATCCATCATGGCAGCTTCCTTGACAAAGTTCCACATAGTTTGTAAGTTTGTCCTGGCAGGGCACAAGGAGCTCTCATAGCCGATCATTTGGTGGAAGTGTGGACTGGGCTTCTTTGTCACCCTGTGTCCCTAATAAACACAGGGTGACTTAGACCTAAGAGGGGCCTAGGGGGCTGAGAGGGGGATTTCCCAACTTCTCTAAGGTAAGCTGTGTTCCACAGCCCCCCCCCCCCCCCCACTCACATCTCTCCCTTTTTGGAAGGAGACTAACACAGGAGGGGACCCAAAACGGGTTGACTTTGAAGTTAGTTTGTAGTTCCAGTCCTCCAATGTCTGTAACCACACAGTACCCCAAACAAATTGTCCCAAATGGAGCATTACTCACCCAGCCAACCTCTGCGCCTCTGGTAGAACATACCCGCTTCGGGGAGAAGCGTGGACTGGCCCTTCTCCCTGGAGTACTTTCAGCTGCTGGAGATAAGACAGGGCGGCCGGGCTCATTCCCTTATGCTGTTGGGGACCTGGCTCGACTGCCCAGCATCCCTGGGATATAGAGGTGAAAACCGCAGTCCCATCCACTACCACAGGAACTCCATCTTTTGTTAGTTGAGGGCAGAAGCCAGCCGCACTCTGCTCTGTTGCCAGCTCTTCTGCTGGGTTGGTGTCGTCATTCTGGGGTGCTGTCTGCTGCCGGAAAGGGGAGTCAGCTGCTCCATCCTCCTTACCCTCATCTGGCTGTTGGGACAACCTTTCTCTGGTACCGTCTCCCAAGTGCACAGATTCTGGCTGGGGAGGGAAGAAAGTTTCCTCCACTCTGACTGACTGTTGGGGAGGGAGGACGACAACCTCCTATCCCTTCTCCCCCTTTATCCTGATCTGCTGCTGGGGAGTGACTGCCACCTCCTCACCCTGGGCCTCCAGAACTGCCACAGTTGTGGGGCAGAGGTCTTGGACCCTCTGTCCAGTTGTCAGTGCTTCTGCTGTAGAAGTTTCTTGTAACTCCACAGATCCTTCTGGCAGGAAATCCCATGTCCCTGTCGGTGGTGTAGCAGAAAGGTCAGCTGCCTCTTCTCTCAGGGAGGCTGAAGCTGCTGTTGGTGTTGGGCAGAGCTCAGTGATGTTAGGCCCTGATGCCAGCTGTTCTGCAGGGAAGTAACCTGAAAAGTCAGTGGCCTTGCACACATCTTCTTGGGTCACCAATTGTTGCAGGCAGAGGTCAGCAACACTAGGCCTGGATGCCCACTCTTCTGCTGTAGGCTCATTGGGTTGTTCTTCCTCAGCAGAAAAATCTATTTAATCCCAGTCTCTGGAACTGCTGAAAGTCCAGGGTATGGGCTGGTGGCCCTTGGGCTTAGTGTTAATGCTTTGGCAGGTGACATCATCCATAACATCCTCAGATGAAAAGTCAATTAAATCTGTGATCCATGGTTGGGAAATGAAGATGGCTTACTCTTCTCCCATACCTTTAAACTGCAGCTTGGAAGATGAGCTGGCTGCTTCATCTCCCATACCTTTCATCTAGCTGCTGTACAGATGCATTCCTCCATCCAAGCTCGTCCTGTACAGGAACAGGTTCATAAACTTGAGTCAACACTTGCTGCATCCGCCATAAGACCTCCGCATTCAAAACCGTGGGTGCAGGTGAGCAATGCACACTATTACTGTGCCACGTTGCCGACTCTTCAGCCAGTATTTCCAGACAGTCAGCTGGTTCTTCTGGATATTTTCAGGCAAGGGGAGCCCAGTCCTGGCGCTGAGCAGAGTCTAGCAGCCGTCTGTAGGCAATCTCCAGCCCCCATTCCTGAACGGCCAGAAACTCCATCTCTTCCAGTGCTCAGAACGCTTCAGAGATGTTCAGGAACTCTTCTCTGTAATCCATAATTTCCTCTAGCCGCCACTCCAATTCGCTCCCAAAGTCGGGGTCCTTGGACAGCCTCTCTATTAACAGCCCCGGGCCGCCGTAGCAAAAGCCTTCCGTTGGTCTGTTGTCTGCTTTCCATGGGCAGACTTGGGTTAAATACCAGCAGAGGGCTCTGTAGCTCTCGTCCAACTGCACCTCCACCTGGACCAGCCTGCTTAACTCAGCTTTCCATTCCTTGTGCGGTTCTCTCCCCAAAAACACCATTCGAACTTCGTACTGTGACCAGTACCTTTCCTGGAAGGAGAGGAGGATTTTTCCCTGGTGTCGCTGCTCACTGGCTAGCGCTTCCTTCCAGAGTTCCCAGCAGATTAAATCATACCATCCTAGCAGGACCTTCTCGGACACTGGTCCCCTGTGCTGTATCCACATCTCTCACAACCTCCTTCTGAATTCCTCTTCAACGGCGGCTGATATCTGTAACTCTCCTCTTCTGCTATCCGGACCTTGGATCCTGGTGGAGGTTTGGATGTCCCAGACTCCAGGAAGCATCCCACCGCCTGCCACCAATGTAACGGAACCACAAACCACACTGTTTTGTGGGCTTCCGTCAGTATACGGCTTCCTTCAGTCTTGAGCATGGATATCAGATTTTCCAGCCGCTCCCCCATACAAAGCTAGCCGACACTTAGCTTGTTCTGTTCCTTTTTTATTGAACAGTCACACAGTTTATATACAGCATGGACATCCCCCTCCTGATCAAATTACCCCATCAGGTCAGGGTTTGTCTGATTACATTATCCTATGCATATGAAATTGTATACAGAAATAGAATTAACCTGAACTAATTATCTAGCCATCTGGACAGAAACAATATGCGAGTTCATTAACAGTTCATCAACAGTGGATGACAGACAGGCTTAACAGAATCCACATCACAACTCAATACACAAACAATAGGAAAAGACTGTCAGTGACAGACTGTCCTTCTCTGACACTGAAGAACATGGAACAGAGGCCAATGTGATTAGCTCTTTCATTGAAATGTTCAGAATCAAACAGGCTAGGAACAGTCCTCACACACTTCTCGAGACACATAGCAAACATCACTGCCCTACTTGAAACAATCCAAACCACATTCCCAGTGTCTACCAAGCATCTGTCCCTCACTACCAGTGACGGCGAGTACCGTCACAATCAGTTTGTATTGTTACCCTCTCCTCCGCTCCCCGGGTCTTCATAAAATTGTTGGCTCCGGTGCTAGCCTTGCTACGCTAATCGCAGTACTGTCATCTCTCTGGACTTGCATGTGGGTGCTGGGCCTGATGGTGTCTACTTTTGGGGCGGTTCCATTTGCATAGTTCAATACGAGGTCCCTGCAATGGGAGATTCTTACCAAATGGGATAAGACTCCGCAATCTCTGGCCAATCAGACCTGGCTGAGTCAGGGAACAAAGGAGTCCCTGATATGGTGGCTTCGCTCTCCAGTGCTTCGGCTCATAAATTCCTTCCTCCCTTGTATGTGACAGGGGTCACCACGGATGCCAGCCTGTCCAGGTGGGGAGACGCCCTTGGCAAGCATTCTGCTCAGGGGATCTGGACGCTGGAAGTGTCCAGACTGCCGATCAATGTCCTGGAACTGTGAGCGATCAGACTGTGTCTGGACCATTGGACAGATCATCTTCAAGAAATGCCCAGTGCGCAATCGCCGTACACATACCTAGGGTGGAAAATTGACAGCGGACAACCTTAGTCGACAGGCGTTGGACCACGGGGAGTGGTCTCTTCATCCGGAGGTGTTTCATCAGCTGTCCCCTACGATGGGGCACTCCCGAGGTGGATCTGTTGGCGTCTCGGTTTAACAGGTGCAGAGATTCGTGGCTCGGTCAAGGGATCCACTGACATACGCCACAGACGCGCTGGTGGCTTTGTGGGGTCAATATCGTCTGATATATGCCTTTCCTCCTCTTAAGCTTCTGCCCAGACTCCTATGCAGGATCAAGGCGGAAGGGAATTTCGGTCATCTTAGTGGCCCCGGACTGGCCTCTCTGAGCTTGGTACGCTGATCTGGTGTGGCTGGTCGCCGACATTCCTTGGAAGCTTCCTCTCAGGGAGGATCTGCTCTCCCAAGGACTGATCTTCCATCCTGCTTCACAGATGCTGGCTTTGAATTTTTGAATTACAGGTGCTAAAGGATAGAGGTTTATCGGAGTCGGTGATTCCTACATTGTTAAAAGCTAGGAAATCTGCTTCGAGGAGGATCTACCATCATATGTGGAAGACTTGCATTGCGTGGTGTGAGTCTTGGGGTGCATACTCGCTCCTTCTCGGTTGCTCAGATCTTGACCTTCAATGCGGAGTTGAACAGAAGTTTGCCTTGAGTACCATCAAGGGCCAAGTGTCCGCTTTAGCTGTCTTCTTCCAACGACCTTTTGCCACACAATCACTGGTGCATTCTTTTACTTCAGGGTGTCTGACATTTGGTCCCTCTAGAGCACCTTGGGATCTCAATTTGGTGCTTTCAGCTTTACAGAAGCCTTCTTTTTTTTTTTTTTGACTTTCAAAATGCAGTTTATTGAAAAAACAAACAAGTACAAGCAGTCCAGCAGCATAAAACAAAATAGTAACACACTGAGCAGAAGAGCATATGAGATACAGGGAGAAACATCATATCGGTACATGAAAACGTAGGAGCAAACAACAGTATTGGTATGGGACATCAACCCCAAGGGAGTCAACCTAGAAAACCAAAGAACAATACTTAAACAAGATCCCATACCCAGCCCCTAAGGGGGGGACCCACTATCATGACCATTTGGTGAGGCAAGCAGGGGGGGGGGGGGTGGTCTCACAACTGACCAGTGCACGTGCGGGAGTCCTCCACCCAGCGGCCCCACACCTTATCAAATTTTTTGGGGCAACCCCTGTGTAGGTAAATCAAACGTTTGTATGGGAGGGTGGAGTTAACCTCTGCCATCCAGAGGCGGAGAGTAGAAGGTTGTGTACGCATCCACATTTTTGCTATAAGCTTACGGGCGTGGAAAAGTGTTTCATGTAGAAAGGTGGTATGAAACTTATCCGCAATATCATCTGGAAAAAGGCCCAAAACACATTTTGAGAGGTCGACTTGGAGAGGGGATCCCATATGGTCATGGAGAAACTTGATGACCTGCAGCCAAAAGGTTTGCACCACAGGGCAGGACCAGAGGATATGCAAAAACATGCCAGGGTGGGCACGACAGCGGGGACAGTCACCATCCACCCCCTCACGATATTTAGTCATGCGAATATGGGTAAGATATGCTTTATGTAGGATGTATAGTTGTGTCAACCGGTCCGAGAGTTTAGGGGAGGACAATTTAGGGCTGTCCAAAATAGCATCCCAGTCAGAGTCGTCCAATTGAGGGACGTCAGAACTCCACTTGCGTTTTAGATTCTCCACCACCCCCTCGACGGCACGCGAACGCAGCTCCATGTACATGGCCGAGATCATCTTAGAAGGGTCCTCATCCATAAGAATATTAAAGCGGTTGTAAACCCTATAAAAAAAAAAAATAAAAAAAAAAAAACCTGCAAGACAAAGGCATAATGAGCTAGTATGCATCGCATACTAGCCCATTATGTTTAACTTACCTTAAAACGAAGCCCCGACACGGACCCCCGGACATCGATGCGGGCGCTGCCATGATCCCTCGTCGTCTCTTCCGGGTTCGGCGGCTCCGGCACGCTGATTGGCCGGAAGAGACGGCTCCAGCGTGCTGATTGGCCGGAGCCGCGATGACGTCACTCCCGCGCATGCGCGCGGGAGTGCTTTTTCCGGCAAGCTCCCGGCAAGTTAATTGAAGGTCCCCCCGGACCTTCAGAGCGCATGCCGGTTTAGGAGATATTATTTGTACCTACAGGTAAGCCTTATTATAGGCTTACCTGTAGGTAAAAGTGTCAAAAAGCGGGATACAACCGCTTTAAGGGCCGGGGCCTCAACCAGGTCCGGAACCCCATCGGAAAACTGGGCTAATAACTCATGCCTGAGCTGAAGATACCCGAAGTACATGTGGGGCAGGATCGCAAACCGCGCTGTCAGGGACTGAAAGGAGCACACCGGAACCCTGCACCACCTGGTGCAGGAACACAACCCCCTTTGCCGCCCACAGCTCAGCCCCAGGTAGGGAGCTCAGCTCGGGCAGACAGGAGTTACGCCACAGAGGAGTAAAGGCGTGGAACCGCGCCAAACCCAAACTCCTGCGCGACAGTTCCCAGATGCGTCTGTACAGGACCACTGGGAGAGCGGACGCAACCGCCGCCAACGGCGTACCCGGACCCCGCAAAACGACCAGCATTGGGGAATGAGTAGCCTGATCCGGGTCGATACATAGCAGAGCACGAAACCGCAAAGCCTCCGATCCATGGTAGAAATGAAAATGGGAAAGCTGTGCTGCTAAGTAATCAGGGACCGCTATACCCCCGCGCGTGGTTGGATTCTTAAGTGTCGACCAGGAAAGCTTGTGACGGCCCCGGCCCCAAACAAAAGAATTGAGAATAGCATCTATCACCTTGAATAATTTCAGGGGGATCAAGACAGGAGAGTGCCAAAAAACATATAAGAATTTAGGGAGCAAGATCATCTTGATCAAGTTTACCCTGTCCGTCACGCCCAAGGGATTAAAGGCTCCACATTGTCAGGAACATAATCCGACATTGTCCTAGTAACCAGGACCCCAAGATAGCGGATCCTGGAGACTCTGGCGAGCGGTAAAACCGCAGACTCAGCCGTAGGGGCCGGAGGGGTCTAGGGGTAGTATCTGAGATTTATCCCAGTTAATCCGCAGGCCCGAATGTCGTCCAAAGTCATTGATGGTCTCAAGGGCTGTGCGCAAAGAAGGGCCAGTGTCAGATAGGTATAGCAGCATGTCGTCTGCGTATAGGCCCACCGTCTCTGTCAGGGAACCCGCGCACAGTCCGACAATGCCCGGATGAGCACGGAGTGCAAATGCCAACGGCTCCACCGCCAAGGCATAGAGCAGCGGGGACAGTGTGCAGCCCTGTCGGGTTCCACGGCTCAGGGGAAATGGGTCAGATATCCACCCGTTAACAGCGACTCTGGCAATTGGACAGTAATACAGCAGACGCACCCATTGAACAAAGGATGGACCAAAGCCGAAGCAACGCAGGCACTCCCAGAGATAGCACCACTCCGCGGAGTCAAAGGCCTTGGCGTCCAAAGCGACCACCGCCCTGGTCCCCACCTGCTCGTGGTGCGCCTGCGTATTAAGGAAAAGTCGCCTGGTGTTCATGGCCGTGTTTTTCCCAGACATAAATCCCGTTTGGTCGGTATGCACAAGAGAAAGGACAACAGTCGCTAGTCGGCGGGCCAGTATCTTGATGTCGGCCTGTAAAAGGGAAATTGGGCGATAGGATTCTGGAAATCGAACGTCCTTCCCCGGTTTAGGAAGAACGATAATCGTAGCCTCGCACATAGAGGCAAGCAAGGACTCCGTCTCAAAATCATGGGTATAGGTTGATAACAGGGCAGGGGCCAACACTTCAGTGTAAGTGGCGTAAAAATCCAGGGGGAGCCCGTCCGAACCCAGCGCCTTCGCCAGAGCCAGCAAGGCTATGGCATCCGAAATCTCGACAACAGACAACGGGGCCTCCAAGGCAGCCCGCTGGGAGGCAGTCAGCTGGGGGAACTCCACAGAGCAGAGAAATTCTCGGGTCTCCGGCCCAGTCACGGAGGTTTGGGAGGCATACAGGGACTCGTAGTATGAGCGGAACAGCTGAGCCACTCGGGCTGGGTCAGTAACCTCCACGCCGTCCGCACCTACCAGAGACACCACCACCGGGGGAGCGAACTCCTGGTGAGCCAAATAGGCCAAGAGCCTGCCCGCCTGCTCACCCTGCTCAAAGACCCGCTGTCTGCAGAAAAATAGCTTTCGCTTAGCCATCTCATATTGCAATTGCTCCACCACCCGGGACTGGTGTTTAAGGTTATTGACATTGGTCAGGGATGGGTCCGCAGCACATGTCTCAGTGAGTGCAGTAAGACGCGTGAGGGCCTGTTGGAGAACAGTTTTAGAGGAGGATTTCTGACGATTAATACGCCTGCTGAGAGTGGATCTGGCATGCAGTTTAAAAGATTCCCAAACATGCGCAGCCGAGGCCGATCCTCCATTCGTGTCCAGGAAGAAAGCCCACTCCCAGGGAGATCGGGCTGATCCGCCAAGGCACAAAGCCAAAAAGGATGAAGGCGCCACGGTCTCGGCACAGTCGAGGGCGCAAGGTCTAGAGATACCCAGTAGGGAACATGGTCTGACAAAGAGTGATGGTGAAACCCGGCAGATACCAAGAACGGAAGCAGCTGCGCAGAGATCACAACCAGATCAATGCGGGAGAAGGACAAGTGAGTGGTGGAGAAACACGAATATGCCCTAGTAGAGGGGTGAAGGTGACGCCAGGTATCCGTCAGTGCAAATTCCTTAAACAACCTATGCAGTCGAGTAACGGTAGGGGTATTAGAAGGCAGAGGTTGGGACGAACGGTCAAGGACCGGACACATGACCATATTAAAATCCCCCAACCACACAGCGGGAACGGTGGGGTGTGTTGCCATGAAGGCCACGCCATTGTTAATGACCGCCGCGCTGTACGGGGGGGGGGGGGTGGGGAGACATAGCAGGCTAATGTAAGATACGGTTTAGAGTAGATGAAAACGTGGAGAAAAATAAATCTACCCTGGGGGTCAGTGTGCAAGTCAAGGAGGGAAAAGTGGAGCGTCTTGGCTATTAGGATGGAGACACCCCGGGAGTGGGACGTAAACACTGCGTGATAGGCCCACCCCACCCATGGACGGCTCAATGCCATTGTAAGCTGCCCCGTGGCATGAGTCTCAGTTAAGATCACCACATCCGTCCTGTACGATTTAAGACATTGGAAAACGGCAGACCTTTTAATTTTGTCCCGCAAGCCACGGACATTCCACGTAAGAAAGGTTAAGGGTCCCATGGCGTTGACAAATAAACGGTGCGGATAGGTAGCCAAAAAATCACGGGGTACACGCCACTGAGCAGCCACATGGATGCACATCATGTAAAACAAGTACAGTAAACCCCCAATCAGATATACACTTACACAAGCACAATGCAACAGTGTGAAAGACAGCACAAGAAAGTCATATAACAAAGCTAACAATCCCCCCTCCCCCACCCCGCTCTCCGCCTCCCCAACTTGGCGGGAGCATAAACCCAATAACCTGAGCAGAGAATAGCGTCACGGCATCGAACACCCAGAACACCCAATGGGTGACTCGAGGCCACAGCAGCAGAACAAGCCACTCAATTGACGGCTCTGCAATCTGTTCTGTGAACACAGGGGGCGACCTAACGCTGGTTAGGAAGCTAGGAGCAGGAGCAAAAAGAAAAAAGGACAAACAGACAAAAGTGATCGCTCCGTACATACCAAGTACGATATGCACTAGCTCACGCAAACGGTCATAGGAAAAATAAAAGCACCTAAAGAAAAATTTAAAACCATCAAATAGCATAACATACATAAGGGGGGCATTCCGAACTAGAATATGCAAGGAAACACAGCAGGTACCAGCACAAACTACCCCCGAAAACACCCCAATCCAACCAGAGTCTTCTGACGGCAATAAAAGGCAGTTCGCTGTAAAAGGAAAGGGGAACGGGGGAGTGGAAAACAAATAAGGGGGAAAAACAAAACGGGTATGCAGGAAAATAAAGCAAAAATAAAAATTTGGTAGAAAAACAGTGCCAGTACTGGTGGAGAAAGGTGGTGCCCACGTAGGAGCGTGGGGATCGATGCAGAAAGCCATCAGGGGACATGTCGGTGCTGACCAGTCACCCCCTCACCCCAACAGGAAAGCATCAATGATGGATGGAGACAACAGGGTAAGGGGGAGGGGGGGGTGGGAAAGACCACGGAGGATCTTGCAGATGTATGGCCACCAAAACATGAGGATCCTGCATCAGGAAAGTACCAGAACAGGGAGGCATGTAAACTCTTCAATCCCGGTTGCGGCCCTGTGCAGAATACTGATCAATCAATGCGGACGCCATCTCAGGATCTTCGTAGAATTGAGCCTTGCCATCACAGATCACCCAAAGTGGAGCTGGAAACAGCATTGCATATTTCAAATTGTGTGAGCGGAGTCTCCTCTTAACGTCAGTAAAGCAGGATCTTTGTTTTTGTTCTTCAAGAGAAAAATCCGGGAACACCATAACGTTCACATTTTGAAAGGGGATATTGCCTCGTTCCCTAGTAAGGCGCAGTACCTTGTCTCGGTCGCGGTAATTGAGTAGTTTGGCTATAAATGTGCGGGACGGTGCACCCTCAGGGGGTCGGCGGGCGGGAATGCGGTGGGCCCTCTCGACCACAAACGTGGTGAACGCGTCCCTGCCACAAGTGGAAGTGAGCAGAGTTTCCAGAAATGAAGGGGGGTCAGCACCCTCAGCCCCCTCGGGGAGTTCCACAAAACGGAAGTTACAGCACCTAGCCCTGTTTTCTAGATCATCCTGCTTCTGGGCAAGCTGTTGAATTTGGCGCTGAAGTGCCTCTGTAGTGTGCTGCAAGGGAAGGACAGCATCCTCCGTCTGGGAGATCCTAGTCTGAGCCTCCGTTAACCCACTCCCGAAGCTTAGATAGGTCTTGTCTAATCAGGGACACATCCACCTTCACCTCCTCTATCTTAGCTGTTAGTGTGGCTTGGCAATTAAAAATGGCGTCCAGTGCCTGAGCAAGATCCGGGGCGGCCGCCGGCGCAGGAGACTCTGTGCCATCTTGGACATCAGGGCCAGGAGCTTGAAGGCGGAACTTGTCCAGGGATGCAGCGGCTGCAGAGGAGGACTTCTTCGGCAGAGACATGGCTCAAGACACCCGGGATCACGGCACACAGGTCTGGTAAGCAAGGGAGTCGCGGGACACACAGGATATAAAGAATCAGGATAGACCGAGAGTGGAGCTAGGCACACTTGCGGCCTACTCCATTGCCACGGCCACGCCCCACCCAGAAGCCTTCTTTTGAAAGTATTCAGGAGATTCCCCTGCTTGCGCTGTCCTAGAAAGGCTTTTTTTTTGGTGGCTATCACCTCTGCACGCAGGTTGTCGGAACTGGCAGCGTTATCCTGTCGTTAACATTTATATGGTGATTTACAAGGATAAGGTGGTGCTTCTTTGATTTTTTTAATTTGAATGAAGACATTGTGTTGCCTTTCCTGTGTTCCAGGCCTAAACATTTGATGGAAATTGCCTTGCATGCCTTGGATGTGGTCCTGGCAATTAGGGTGTACTTGGCAGCTACCGAGTATTTTAGAAAATCAGACTCCATTTGTGCTCACGGATGGATCTTGCAAAGGTGTTGTCCCCCTCCTGTGATCATTTTCGGATGGATCAGACAGATGGTTCAAGTCTATTCCATCAGGGGTTAGGTTCCTCCTTTCCCTGTCAAGGCACACTCTACTAGGGAGCTTAGTGCCTCCTGGGCTTTCCATCATCGGGTGTCAGTGATGTAGGTTTGCAAGGCGGCCAGCTGGTCATCGCTGCACACTTTTTCAAAGTTTATAAAGTGGATGTGTTGGCATCTGTGGATGCTTCCTTTTGGCTGCAAGGTTTTGCAGGCGGCTGTTGTGAGGACCTAATCCTCTTTGAGGATGTATTGTTTTTTTTCAGGTGGGATCCAGTTGTTTTGGTTGAGCCCCTGTTGCCTGGTTGGCTAATGTTTTAGCCTTAGAATTTATTTATTTTTTGCTGTTTCCCACCCTACATGATTAACACTGCTTTGGGACGTCCCAATGGTCAAGAATGACAGGAGCTGTGTCTGTCAATGAACGAAAGAGAAAATGTGATTTTTGACCTACCGTGAAAGAGAAAATGTGATTTTTGACCTACTGTAAAATCCATTTCTCTGATGTTCATTGACGGACACAGCACCCACCCCTCTGTGGAGTTATAATTCTCCTGGCACTGCTTGTAAATGTAAAAAAAAAACTGAGTAACTATAGCAGGAAGAGGGAGTATACCCCCTGGGACTGCCCATGGCTGTAGCCAGAAGTTATTTTCTGCCTAGTGTCCTACTCCTGTAGGGGGCAGTATTACCCAATGCTCAAGATTTACAGGAGCTGTGTCCGTCAGTGAACATCAGAGAAATGGATTTTAGGGTAAGTCTAAAATCCCAATTTTTTTATTGGTCTTATGTAAAATTTGAATTTTCTGAGATACTGAATTTTGGGTTTTCACTAGCTGTAAGCCATAATCCTCAAAATTAAAAGAAATGCTTAAAATATATCACTCTGTGTAACGCATCTATATAAAATATGAGTTTAACTTTTTGCATTGAATTACTGAAATCAACTTTTTGATCAAATTTTGAGATGCACCTGTACTTTGCAACTGTAACGATAAGCTTTCCAATACAGAATTTAGAAAAATTTGTCTCGCAACTCATCTGTCCATTTTTTTTTTTTTTTTTTAGGAAAAGGAAGTATCTGTCCTTATCCATGTATACCGGTCAAAGAAGGATTAAAAACTATACGGACTGCAGTACATGGACCACTCGGGATGTCTGTATGTGCTCCTGTTTCAACACTGAAGAAAAAGCAAATCATTAGTGAGAAACAAAAACAAAAAAGCAAAAAATCATGTTCTTCAAAGGCTTGCCATTCTGCAGGTTTACCAAATCCAGCAGTAATGTTGCTCAAATGTGACAGTCTCCTCAGAAGACAGACCTCAGCCAAAAAGGTATCCGAGCCTAAAAGTGTGGTGTCTGTTAATAAATCAAGCTTGGGGCAATTAGTCTCTACAGGTGACATTACAGCAATTCATAGCACAAAGGTTTCTGCATTAAAAAATGTAGATTTGGAAATCGCTTCTCACCAGAAAAGACAAAATCAAAGGAAAAGGTTAGTTAGGAGGGAAATTGACTTTGAAAAGAGACCAAGAAAAGTGACCCTACGCCGTTCAGATGCTAATACAGCAGAGCAAGATAAAGAACTCCAATGCAATGTGCAACATACAGGAAATGATTTTTGTGATAGTGCTTTGCAGGAAGAGTCCAACAATAATACTTGTATGTCTGCAACTTTTAGTTTAATAGATGAAGGTCTGCAACAGAACACATTTCAAAGACATGATCTTTCCAGTTTTTGGAGCTGTTGGCGAACTTCGTCATATCTTGTTTCAGAAGAGGAATATAGTGACAACTCTGTTTCAGGCATGCATTCCCCTTTTACAAGTATGTCTCCTTGTTTAACACATTCCCAACTACCTGAAGTTGTGACCAAAAACATTTCTTGCCAACGCGTGGAACCATTTACAGGAAAAACTGTACGGAAATGTACTTGCGCTCGAACCAGCGTTTGGACTTTTACACATAAGAGACCTGATGACAATAAAAATACAGAGAATAATGCAGATGATCAGTCTCTGAATTGGAGAACAGAAAATGACCATGAAACTCAATGCAAAAAAAGAAAGTTGGATCTGCTGTTAGATTTACCACCTCTTGATTTTTACCCTCCAGTTCCTGATTTGGAAGAATTTATTGGCAGCTCATGTAGTGAGATAAGTAATGTTCCATTAGACAGCAGAGTAGCAAATGAAAGGATTTCCAAACCCTTTTTTCATGAACATAGAAACAGTGTTGTGAATAACAAAGATAATCAAAATCATCCCATTTTGGACACCGCATCTAATAAAACGTTTACTGTTCAAAAAAGAAACCAAATTATAAAAATAAAGCCACAAACTTTCAGGTATCCTTTAACATATGGAGTTGAGAAGGAGCCAAATTTGAACTCCGTTTCTTTGTTAAATGTTAAAGAAAACAGTGAAATATCATACTGTAGCCCTCCAATTCTGGACTATTTTAGCAAAGTTTTACCAACAGATTCTTCCCCATCCAGTGGAAGTGCTTCAAATTTTGGTGAGAGATTTCTCGGTAAAGATTATACTTTACAGTATGCAGATGCAAGTGACTCTAATTCAGAACTTGAGCAATCACCAGGAAATAAACATGCATTGAATGGCATCCCAGCTGATGCATTAAATGATGCCACACCTGTTGTCCTGAGTGATGTCGCACCTGGTGCCCGGAGAGGTGCCGCATCTGGTTCCCCAAGTGACGCCACACCTGTGGCTCTGAGTGACGCCACACCGCTTGCCCTGAGTGACGCCACACCGCTTGCCCTGGGTGACGCCACACCCCTTGCCCTGGGTGACGCCACACCCCTTGCCCTGGGTGACGCCACACCCCTTGCCCTGGGTGACGCCACACCCCTTGCCCTGGGTGACGCCACACCCTTTGCCCTGTGTGACTCCACACCCTTTGCCCTGAATGACGGCATACCCTTTGTTCTAAATAATGCAATACCTAGTTCCCCAAGTGACGCCACACCCTATTTGCTGAGTGTTGCCACACCCTTTGCTCTGAGTGACGTTGCACCCTTTGCCCTGAGTGACATTGCACCCTTTGCCCTGAGTGACATTGCACCCTTTACTTTAAGTGACTTTGCTCCTAGTGTCCCGAGTGACGTGGCACCTAGTTCCCCAAGTGACGCCACACCCAATGGACTGAGTGATGCTGAACCCAATGAGCTGAATGACACGGCACCTGATGCCCTGACCTGTGCCGCACCTGAGGGCCTGAGTGGCGCCACACTTGATGCTCCGAGGGACGCCGATGTCGGGAGTGAGGCCGCACCCGATGTCGTGAGTGAGGCCGCACCCGATGTCATGAGTGACGCCGCACCCGATGTCGTGGGTGACGCCGCACCCAATGTCGTGGGTGATGCCGCACCCAATGTCGTGGGTGACGCCGCACCCAATGTCGTGGGTGACGCCGCACCCGATGTCGTGGGTGACGCTGCACCCGATGTCGTGGGTGACGCCGCACCCGATGTCGTGAGTGAGGCCGCACCCGATGTCGTGGGTGACGCCCCACCCGATGCCCTGAGTGACGCCCCACCCGATGCCCTGAGTGACGCCGCACCCGATGCCCTGAGTGACGCCGCACCCGATGCCCTGAGTGACGCCGCACCCGATGCCCTGAGTGACGCCGCACCCGATGCCCTGAGTGACGCCGCACCCGATGCCCTGAGTGACGCACCTGAAGATGATGTATTGATTATAGATGTTATTCCAGATGATCCAGACCTTTTTGGCTGTTTGAATGAAGAGATAAAATCTCCACAGTTTAGCAGTGCTGCTAATCTTGTACCAAAAGAGAAATCATTAATGAGGAACATTCCACCGGAAACCATATCTCCTGAGTATGACAGGTATTGACCACTTCCTCCTCCTTCCTTTCTCCCCCCTTCCTCCTCCTTCCTTTCTCCCCCCTTCCTCCTCCTTCCTTTCTCCCCCCTTCCTCCTCCTTCCTTTCTTCCCCCCTTCCTTCCTTCTTCCTTTTTCCCCCCTTCCTTCTTCCTTTCTCCCCCCTTCCTTCCTTCTTCCTTTTTCCCCCCTTCCTTCTTCCTTTTTCCCCCCTTCCTTCTTCCTTTCTCCCCCCTTCCTTCTTCCTTTCTCCCCCCTTCCTTCTTCCTTTCTCCCCCCTTCCTTCTTCCTTCTTCCTCCCTTCCTCCCTCCCTCCCCCTTCCTTCCTTCCTCCCCTCTCCCTTCCTCCTCCTCCTCCCCCTTCCTTCCTTCCTTCCTTCCTTCCTTCCTTCCTCCTCCTCCCACCCTTTCCTTCCGTCCCCCCCCCCCCCATCCCTCCTCTTCCCTTCTATAATTTCGCTTTGCCACTTAAAGAGGCTTACTCCATTAAAACTTGATTAATTCTGTAAAATTTTAAGTTGAACAAACTCAGTCATATGGTTTTTGTTAAATTTTGAAGACTTAAATAGGGGGATACACCCACTAGAACTGTCAGGTTTACCCTCCACTACCACAACCGTTACAGAAAAAAAATGGTCTTCCTCTCTCTGTGGTTGCCTTGTAGCATAGATAAAATATTAAAGCTGAACTCCCAAGAATTATCTAATTTTTAAACTTCCAATAGGCCAGCTAAGTTTTTAAAAAAAATGTAATTACTGTACCTGTGTGCCACATCCCAGGACCGTGTGGAAGCTGAAATTGACTGTAGTAGTTTGTGCTATGCTACATAGTAGTCTGAGTGCAAAAGCCATTGGTGGTTCCAGAGGTAGCAACAGTAGAATCATTGCAGGGATAAACAAAATACAGGTCCCTCTCAAAAAATTAGCATATTGTGATAAAGTTCATTATTTTCTGTAATGTACTGATAAACATTAGACTTTCATATATTTTAGATTCATTACACACAACTGAAGTAGTGCAAGCCTTTTATTGTTTTAATATTGATGATTTTGGCATACAGCTCCTGAAAAACCAAAATTCCTATCTCAAAAAATTAGCATATTTCATCCGACCAATTAAAAAAAAAAAGTGTTTTTAATACAAAAAAAGTCAAGCTTCAAATAATTATGTTCAGTTATGCACTCAATACTTGGTCGGGAATCCTTTTGCAGAAATGACTGCTTCAATGCGGCGTGGCATGGAGGCAATCCGCCTGTGGCACTGCTGAGGTGTTATGGAGGCCCAGGATGCTTTGATAGCGGCCTTGAGCTCATCCAGAGTGTTGGGTCTTGCATCTCTCAACTTTCTCTTCACAACATCCCACAGATTCTTTATGGGGTTCAGGTCAGGAGAGTTGGCAGGCCAATTGAGCACAGTAATACCATGGTCAGTAAACCATTTACCAGTGGTTTTGGCACTGTGAGCAGGTGCCAGGTCGTGCTGAAAAATGAAATCTTCATCTCCATAAAGCTTTTCAGCAGATGGAAGCATGAAGTGCTCTAAAATCTCCTGATAGCTAGCTGCATTGACCCTGCCCTTTATAAAACAAAGTGGACCAACACCAGCAGCTGACATGGCACCGCAGACCATCACTGACTGTGGGTACTTGACACTGGACTTCAGGCATTTTGGCATTTCCCTCTCCCCAGTCTTCCTCCAGACTCTGGCACCTTGATTTCAGAATGACATGCAAAATTTGCTTTCATCCGAAAAAAGTACTTTGGACCACTGAGCAACAGTCCAGTGCTGCTTCTCTGTAGCCCAGGTCAGGCGCTTCTGCCGCTGTTTCTGGTTTAAAAGTGGCTTGACCTGGGGAATGCAGCACCTGTAGCCCATTTCCTGCACACGCCTGTACACGGTATCTCCTAGATGTTTCTACTCCAGACTCAGTCCACTGCTTCCGCAGGTCCCCCCAAGGTCTGTAATCGGTCCTTCTCCACAATCTTCCTCAGGGTCCGGTCACCTCTTCTCGTTGTGCAGCGTTTTCTGCCACACTTTTTCCTTCCCACAGACTTCCCACTGAGGTGCCTTGATACAGCACTCTGGGAACAGCCTATTCGTTCAGAAAATTCTTTGTGTCTTACCCTCTTGCTTGAGGGTGTCAACGATGGCCTTCTGGACAGCAGTCAGGTCGGCAGTCTTACCCATGATTGCGGTTTTGAGTAATGAACCAGGCTGGGAGTTTTTAAAAGCCTCAGGAATCTTTTGCAGGTGTTTTAGAGTTAATTTGTTGATTCAGATGATTAGGTTAATAGCTCGTTTAGAGAACCTTT